>NC_058083.1:295586544-295669562 GCF_014858855.1 Bufo gargarizans
TTCTGCTGGTCCTCCTCCTCCTCCTCCTAGTCACTCATTCCATCATCAATCGATCAACAAATCGATTGCCAAGAGATTGCGTGCAAGCATCCAATGGCACAGAAGCTGAACATGCTCCTGTCCAAGTTGCTGGTACTGCAGTCTCTCCCTTTCCAAGTGGTGGACCATTTTAGAGACTGATGGCTTATGCCGAGCCAAGGTGGAGAGTCCCAAGCCTTCATTTCTTTTGCTTAAAAGGCAGTACCAGCTCTGCACAAATATGTAGAACAGAAGGTGGGCCAGTCCTTGAGCCAGTCAGTGTCTACCAAAGTGCACAGCAGTGCCGACGTGTGGAGCTGTAACTACAGTTAGGGACAGTAGATGTCGTTTACGGCCCACTGGGTGAATGTGGTTCCTGCATAGCCACACCAGTAACTTGGCTAGGTCACGCCGCTTCTGCCTCCACGTTGTCGCGTTGTTGGTCCTGCGACAATGTCCGCCTCTGCCTCCTCATCCTCCACCATGTCCTCAGCCTCCACTGCAGGGACAAGTCACAGTGCCCCTCCAGCATATCACATGTGCAGGTCATGCTGTTCTGCACCTCATTTATGTGGGCGAACGGAGTCACACAGGGGAGGAAAAACTGTGTCCTTCATCAAGAAATCGAATACTGGCTTTCTCCCCAACAATTCAAAATCGGAACCATGGTGACCAACAACGGGAAGAACATTGTGTCGGCGCTGCGTCAAGGAAGGCTGAGACATGCGCCCTGCATGGCACATGTGTTCAATCTGGTTGTCAAGCGGTTCCTGACATCTTCCACCCATCAGCAAGACATCCTAAAATTGGCCAGGAAACTTTGTATGCACTTCAGCCACTCGTAGACCACAAATCGTAACCTCCTTGAGCTGCAGCGGCAGAATGGGATCCCCCAACATATACTTTATGCAACGTTTTCACCCTTTGGAATTCCACCCTTCATATGTTGGACCAACTATACGAACAGAGAAAGGCCATCAACGATTTCTTTATGATGCAATCGGATAGGAGTACTCCTCTGCTTAACGTCGATGTCAGTTAATGGCAGCTCATGCGTGACACCAGGCATTTACTCAGGCCCTTTTGAGGAAACCACGTTATTTGTCAATCGCCAGGACTATGGGATGAACGACGTCATTCCACTGCTTTATGTCCTGGAACAGATGGTAACAATGGCTGGTCAGGGAACTGGAGATTTGGTGCCTAGATGTCACGGAATGTGTACAGGAAACAAGACAACACAAAATGAATATACGACTCACTGGATCCAAAACCAAGGAACAAAAAAGGTAGACCCCTGCATAAGACCTGGCTCTCTCCCTTACTGCTCAGCCTATGCAAAAATCCCAATGGTAGATGATCGCATATCCTCGTACCTCGACTGTATAACACCTGAACACCCTATAATAGTGAGGGGACACGACCACCGGCTCCCTACACTAGATACGGAGGGAGTCAGGGTCAGCTGGGATCCAGCAAACAGAAAAACACAAATGAATGCACAACACTTATCTTGTCGAAGACTGAGAAGTAGGATCAGCATGCACACACACTCCAGGAAGTAATATAAACCACACACTGATGCACTATGGGGAGGAATTTAAAGGGATGCAATCAGTACAACTACATGACAGCTGAGAGAGGCTAACGAGATGAGGAACTGAAAGCAAAACAAAGGAAGCTCAAGGAGGAGGTTCTGAAGAACGTTTGACAGAGCTTCTCAGATGTCTGGTGGTGACACTGGCACTGTCACTGTACTGCATGCCAGGCCCCGTCATAAGAGCTCAACTTCTGCATCCTATGCACTCCAGGCCTCCAGCACTGCCCTACTAGATTTAGTCATAAATTCATCAGGTGGGTGGAGCCTAACCAATGTTAGTAAGGCTCCGCCCATACATTTACTTTGCGACTAATTGTAGTTGGGCAGCGCTGGGGCCTGATGCTGGGGCCTGATGCTGGGGCCTGGAGTGAATATGATGCAGAAGGTGAGTTGAGCTCTTGTGACAGGGCCTGGCATTCAGTAGTGACAGTGCCAGACCCGTTACATGTGAGTGCAGCGGGCCCCTCCCCCCGGCGGACCCGGTCGCGGCCGACCTTCTCCAACTGCAATCGTTATGCCCCTGGAGGGGAGTGTTAAATCCCTAGGGAATAAGGGGACTGTGTAATGCAAGAGGAGTGCATATGGGAATAGCCACTGGGATATTTGCAGGGCATGGTAGACTACATGGTTGGATAAAGAGTCTGGAAAAGATAATGCTTAAATAATCCATTGATGATATGGTGACAGTGGCGTACCGCCCATAGAGGCAGACCACGCCATTGCTATGGGGCCCGCGGCACTGGGGGGCCCGGAGCGCAGATAAGTCCCCGCCCACACTATTTGGCCCCGCCCACTGACATGCGGCTATAGCGCTATGCGGCTGCTTTTATTCTCAGCCTGCCCTGAGCCAACTATTCTTCCCCCCAGCTCCCAGGGCCCCCTCAAGCCAGGAGAAGTTAGAACGCAGCCGGCCAGCCGCAGCTGAATAACTAAAATAAGATTTACAGGGGGCGGAGCGGAGGCCGGCGAGAGGAGGGGCCCTGCGTGACGCGGCGAAGTGAGGAGGGGCCTGGGGAGCGGCTTCAGTTGAGGTGCGACGCAGGACTTTTAGTCACGTACCTCACTGTGACCTCCTGCGTCGGATCTCGCGAGATGACGCGATGACGCGGCGCGGGAAGGCACAGTGAGCGATCCTGTACCAGGATGCCAGTGCCACAAGCTGTCCTTAGAGAGGGAAGTAATAAAAAAATAAATAAAAAAATTATGAACCCTACGTTCTTCCCTTATTGCAGAGGCACTGGGGGCACGAGAGGAGGACCACTGACAGTACTCAGTCAGTGGACATCATAGTATTAATGAGGGGGCCATTACATTAATAATAAAGAGGGGGCCATTACATTAATAATAAAGAGGGGGGCCATTACATTAATAATAAAGAGGGGGGCATTACATTAATAATAAAGAGGGGGGCATTACATTAATAATAAAGAGGGGGGCATTACATTATTATTAATATAATGGCCCCCTCTTTATTATTAATATAATGGCCCCCACTTTATTATTAATATAATGGCCCCCACTTTATTATTAATATAATGGCCCCCTCTTTATTATTAATATAATGGCCCCCTGGGCCCCTCTTTATTATTAATGTAATGGCCCCCTCTTTGTTATTAAAGAGGGGCCCTTATATTAATAATAAAGAGGGGCCCTTATATTAATAATAAAGAGGGGCCCTTATATTAATAATAAAGAGGGGCCCTTATATTAATAATAAAGTGGGGCCCTTATATTAATAATAAAGTGGGGGCCATTATATTAATAATAAAGTGGGGGCCATTATATTAATAATAAAGTGGGGGCCATTATATTAATAATAAAGTGGGGGCCATTATATTAATAATAAAGTGGGGGCCATTATATTAATAATAAAGTGGGGGCCATTATATTAATAATAAAGTGGGGGCCATTATATTAATAATAAAGTGGGGGCCATTATATTAATAACAAAGTGGGGGCCATTATATTAATAATAAAGTGGGGGCCATTATATTAATAACAAAGTGGGGGCCATTATAATATACAGGGGGAATAATATTATGGGGAATGGGGGACTATCTGTCTGGCTCTAGCACAATATTGGGGGGCAGCAGGAGGAGTTGTTGAGACACCAGGAAGGAGAGGTTTATAGTAAAGTGAGGAACCTAAAAAAATTTCTGTGAAATTCTGCAGAGACAAGAAGCGGCTGAAAGAAGGTATCATGGCGGTCCTATCTCCGAATGAAGATGTTGAGAAAAGTCTACATCACAGGAGACGTCACTGGATGTAACAGGTATGGTGCGGCATTCTCCTGTAATAATATTATCCATGCACATATCTGTATTTTCGGTAGGGTAAGGGGTATATAGAATTTGACCCACACTGCCTCAGCCCGGCCCCAGACTTCAGGTAACACTGTGTGTGTTCTGAATTCTGGGGCCTCACACCCATCTACAACATTATCTGTACTCAGAGAGTTATCACTGTGTTACATAGGACTGCTAGTGATCTACTACAGTATTTGGTAAAAGGGGCGTGCCGGGGTAGGGGGGGGGGGGAGTAGGAAGAAAGCACACTGTCCTGAGAATTTGGGGGGGGGGCATTAGGGGTTGGGGGGGCTCATAGAGGACAGTGTGCTTTCCTCCTACACCTACTCCTTCCTAACAACCCCCCACCCCCCCACACAAACACATGCGTATATGTGCACACTCAGCAGCAGGGAGTTAAAGGGGTTTGGGGTAAGAGAAGTGATGACAAAATGGCGCAGGTAGCAAAGGGGTTAAGATGTGGGGGATGGCTTACGTCCGGCTTTAGCACAGTGGACAGAGGCAGGAGGAGTGATGTGTATGCGCTCCTGCCCTGCACTCACTCAGTTGTGTGGCATACATATTGCGCCCTGTGTCCACTCTGCTAAAGCCTGGCAAGTGACATGCCCATTGTATGAAAATATAAAAAAAATAAAAATGTTTATCCCTAACAGTTTCTGTAGGTCATGTATAAATTTATTTAATGGGGGTGTGGCATGGGAGGAGCCAGGTCAGGAAGTGGATGGGGCCATGGTGGGTAGTGGGCGGGGTTAAGGGGCCCAATTCAGATTTTTGCTATGGGGCCCAGTGATTTCTATGTACGCCCCTGTATGGTGATCATTGTTGCAAAGCATTTTTACCTTGTTTGTGTGGTCAGGAGGCGATGAGCTGGATCACAGGACTCTAGCCATTTATATCCAGTATTGGCTGTGCCAAGCGCCGATCACGTGATTGGGGCGTCACGTGACGTCGATGACGCAGGCGTGCATTCCACAGTGGCGTCATGTGACATAGGAAGTAATGCTATGCGTTCCACACATTGAGAAGGTAGATGCAGAGGGAAACTTAATGATAATGAATGAAAATTAATAAAAATGGATATGGGATGTATTGTTCGGTAAATAAACTATGGATGGGTGATAGTGGTATGTGGAAATGTTTGATATGGATGATGGGAAAATAAATATGTGACTGTATGAAAATAATCACATGGTAATAAGGTGTGCATCTGAAATAACAATGTAAATTACTACAGCAGTAGAGCTGAACCTAATATTATAGAGAAAGTAATAGGAAATTAATGCAAATTAATAATATTAGATGAGAAATCATAATAATAACGAAAAAAAAAATATATATTTAAACAGATAATTCATATTAACACAAAATAGATCGTAAACCAAAATTGAACAAAAAATTGACACCTGGATGTAAAGAGGAAGAGGGAATGGGAAGAGGTAAGTATAGGTATGGGGGGAGGGAGTATGCGAAAAAGGGGAATGGGAAAATTTCTCACCCTCACCAGATGTGACTAAAGATTCAGCGGGTCTGTGAAAGAAATAGAAATTATATTGAAAATGATAGTCAATCGTATATTTATAAAGAAATCACATTCACCGTTCAGTCCATTCAGTGACAATGTTCCCAGTTTATGAATCCAATAGGCCTCTCTTTGCTTTTAACCACTTTAACCCCGCTAGCTAAAACCCCCTTAATGACCAGGCCACTTTTTACACTTCTGCACTACACTACTTTCACCGTTTATTGCTCGGTCATGCAACTTACCACCCAAATGAATTTTAGCTCCTTTTCTTCTCACTAATAGAGCTTTCATTTGGTGGTATTTTATTGCTGCTGACATTTTTACTTTTTTTGTTATTAATCGAAATTTAACGATTTTTTTGCAAAAAAATGACATTTTTCACTTTCAGCTGTAAAATTTTGCAAAAAAAACGACATCCATATATAAATTTTTCGCTAAATTTATTGTTCTACATGTCTTTGATAAAAAAAAATGTTTGGGGAAAAAAAAATGGTTTGGGTAAAAGTTATAGCGTTTACAAACTATGGTACAAAAATGTGAATTTCCGCTTTTTGAAGCAGCTCTGACTTTCTGAGCACCTGTCATGTTTCCTGAGGTTCTACAATGCCCAGACAGTAGAAAAACCCCACAAATTACCCCATTTCGGAAAGTTGACACCCTAAGTAGAGTTGAGCGAACACCTGGATGTTCGGGTTCGAGAAGTTCGGCCGAACTTCCCGGAAATGTTCGGGTTCGGGATCCGAACCCGAACCGAACTTCGTCCCGAACCCGAACCCCATTGAAGTCAATGGGGACCCAAACTTTTCGGTACTAAAAAGGCTGTAAAACAGCCCAGGAAAGGGCTAGAGGGCTGCAAAAGGCAGCAACATGTAGGTAAATCCCCTGCAAACAAATGTGGACAGGGAAATGAATTAAAATAAAAATTAAATAAATAAAAATTAACCAAAATCAATTGGAGAGAGGTCCCATAGCAGAGAATCTGGCTTCACGTCACCCACCACTGGAACAGTCCATTCTCAGATATTTAGGCCCCGGCACCCAAGCAGAGGAGAGAGGTCCCGTAACAGAGAATCTGTCTTCATGTCAGCAGAGAATCAGTCTGCATGTCATAGCAGAGAATCAGGCTTCACGTCAGCCACCAGTGCAACAGTCCATTGGCATATATTTAGGCCCAGCACCCAGGCAGAGGAGAGAGGTCCCGTAACAGACAATCTGACATCATGTCAGCAGAGAATCAGTCTGCATGTCATAGCAGAGAATCAGGCTTCACGTCAGCCACCAATGCAACAGTCCATTGTCATGAATTTAGGCCAAGCACCCAGGCAGAGGAGAGAGGTCCCGTAACAGACAATCTGACATCATGTCAGCAGAGAATCAGTCTGCATGTCATAGCAGAGAATCAGGCTTCACGTCAGCCACCAATGCAACAGTCCATTGTCAGATATTTAGGCCCAGCACCCAGGCAGAGGAGAGAGGTCCCGTAACAGACAATCAGGCTTCACGTCAGCCACCAGTGCAACAGTCCATTGGCATATATTTAGGCCCAGCACCCAGGCAGAGGAGAGAGGTCCCGTAACAGACAATCTGGCTTCATGTCAGCAGAGAATTAGTCTGCATGTCATAGCAGAGAATCAGGCTTCACGTCACCCAACATTGGAACAGTCCATTGGCATATATTTAGGCCCCGTAACCCAGACAGAGGAGAGGTTCATTCAAATTTGGGTAGCCTCGCAATATAATGGTAAAATGAAAATAAAAATAGGATTGAATGAGGAAGTGCCCTGGAGTACAATAATATATGGTTAAGGGGAGGTAGTTAATGTCTAATCTGGACAAGGGACGGACAGGTCCTGTGGGATCCATGCCTGGTTCATTTTTATGAATGTCAGCTTGTCCACATTAGCTGTAGACAGGCGGCTGCGTTTGTCTGTAATGACACCCCCTGCCGTGCTGAATACACGTTCAGACAAAACGCTGGCCGTCGGGCAGGCCAGCACCTCCAAGACATAAAATGCTAGCTCTGGCCACGTGGACAATTTAGAGACCCAGTAGTTGAATGGGGCCGAACCATCAGTCAGTACGTGGAGGGGTGTGCACACGTACTGTTCCACCATGTTAGTGAAATGTTGCCTCCTGCTAACACGTTGCGTATCAGGTGGTGGTGCAGTTAGCTGTGGCGTGTTGACAAAACTTTTCCACATCTCTGCCATGCTAACCCTGCCCTCAGAAGAGCTGGCCGTGACACAGCTGCCTTGGCGACCTCTTGCTCCTCCTCTGCCTTGGCCTTGGGCTTCCACTTGTTCCCCTGTGACATTTGGGAATTCTCTCAGTAGCGCGTCTACCAACGTGCGCTTGTACTCGCGCATCTTCCTATCACGCTCCAGTGCAGGAAGTAAGGTGGGCACATTGTCTTTGTAGCGTGGATCCAGCAGGGTGGCAACCCAGTAGTCTGCACACGTTAAAATGTGGGCAACTCTGCTGTCGTTGCGCAGGCACTGCAGCATGTAGTCGCTCATGTGTGCCAGGCTGCCCAGGGGTAAGGACAAGCTGTCCTCTGTGGGAGGCGCATCGTCATCGTCCTGCCTTTCCCCCCAGCCACGCACCAGTGATGGACCCGAGCTGCGTTGGGTGCCACCCCGCTGTGACCATGCTTCATCCTCATCCTCCTCCACCTCCTCCTCATCCTCGTCCTCCAGTAGTGGGCCCTGGCTGGCCACATTTGTACCTGGCCTCTGCTGTTGCCAAAAACCTCCCTCTGAGTCACTTCGAAGAGACTGGCCTGAAAGTGCTAAAAATGACCCCTCTTCCTCCTCCTCCTCCTCCTCCTCCTCCTGGGCCACCTCCTCTTCCATCATCGCCCTAAGTGTTTTCTCAAGGAGACATAGAAGTGGTATTGTAACGCTGATAACGGCGTCATCGCCACTGGCCATGTTGGTGGAGTACTCGAAACAGCGCAACAGGGCACACAGGTCTCGCATGGAGGCCCAGTCATTGGTGGTGAAGTGGTGCTGTTCTGTAGTGCGACTGACCCGTGCGTGCTGCAGCTGAAACTCCACTATGGCCTGCTGCTGCTCGCACAGTCTGTCCAGCATGTGCAAGGTGGAGTTCCACCTGGTGGGCACGTCGCATATGAGGCGGTGAGCGGGAAGGCCGAAGTTACGCTGTAGCGCAGACAGGCGAGCAGCAGCAGGATGTGAACGCCGGAAGCGCGAACAGACGGCCCGCACTTTATGCAGCAGCTCTGACATGTCGGGGTAGTTGTGAATGAACTTCTGCACCACCAAATTCAGCACATGCGCCAAGCAAGGGATGTGCGTCAAACTGGCTAGTCCCAGAGCTGCAACGAGATTTCGCCCATTATCACACACCACCAGGCCGGGCTTGAGGCTCACCGGCAGCAATCACTCGTCGGTCTGTTGTTCTATACCCTGCCACAACTCCTGTGCGGTGTGGGGCCTGTCCCCCAAACATATGAGTTTCAGAATGGCCTGCTGACGTTTACCCCGGGCTGTGCTGAAGTTGGTGGTGAAGGTGTGTGGCTGACTAGATGAGCAGGTGGAAGAAGAGGAGGAGGAAGTCGAGTAGGAGGAGGTGGCAACAGGAGGCAAAGAATGTTGCCCTGCGATCCTTGGCGGCGGAAGTACGTGCGCCAAACAGCTCTCCGCCTGGGGCCCAGCTGCCACTACATTTACCCAGTGTGCAGTTAGGGAGATATAGCTTACTGGTCCACGTATCTGTGGTTAGGTGGACCTTGCCACAGATGGCGTTGCGCAGTGCACACTTGATTTTATCGGATACTTGGTTGTGCAGGGAAGGCACGGCTCTCTTGGAGAAGTAGTGCCGGCTGGGAACAACATACTGTGGGACAGCAAGCGACATGAGCTGTTTGAAGCTGTCTGTGTCCACCAGCCTAAATGACAGCATTTCATAGGCCAGTAGTTTAGAAATGCTGGCATTCAGGGCCAGGGATCGAGGGTGGCTAGGTGGAAATTTACGCTTTCTCTCAAATGTTGGTGAGATGGAGAGCTGAACGCTGCCGTGTGACATGGTTAAAATGCTTGGTGACGGAGGTGGTGGTGGTGTTGGTGGTACATCCCCTGTTTACTGGGCGGCAGGTGCCAACGTTCCTCCAGAGGCGGAGGAAGAGGCCGAGGCGGCAGCAGCAGAAGAGGTAGCAGGGGGAGCCTGAGTGACTTCCTTGGTTTTAAGGTCTTTACTCCACTGCAGTTCATGCTTTGCATGCAGGTGCCTGGTCATGCAGGTTGTGCTCAGGTTCAGAACGTTAATGCCTCGCTTCAGGCTCTGATGGCACAGCGTGCAAACCCCTCGGGTCTTGTCGTCAGCACATTGTTTGAAGAAGTGCCATGCCAGGGAACTCCTTGAAGCTGCCTTTGGGGTGCTCGGTCCCAGATGGCGGCGGTCAGTAGCAGACGGAGTCTCTTGGCGGCGGGTGTTCTGCTTTTGCCCACTGCTCCCTCTTTTGCTACGCTGTTGGCTCGGTCTCACCACTGCCTCTTCCTCCGAACTGTGAAAGTCAGTGGCACGACCTTCATTCCATGTGGGGTCTAGGACCTCATCGTCCCCTGCATCGTCTTCCACCCAGTCTTGATCCCTGACCTCCTGTTCAGTCTGCACACTGGAGAAAGACGCAGCAGTTGGCACCTGTGTTTTGTCATCATCAGAGAAATGCTGAGGTGGTATTCCCATGTCCTCATCATCAGGAAACATTAGTGGTTGTGCGTCAGTGCATTCTATGTCTTTCACCGCTGAGGAAGGGCTAGGTGGATGCCCTTGGGAAACCCTGCCAGCGGAGTCTTCAAACAGCATAAGAGACTGCTGCATAACTTGAGGCTCAGACAGTTTCCCTGGTATGCATGGGGGTGATGTGACAGACTGATGGGGTTGGTTTTCAGGCGCCATCTGTGCGCTTTCTGCAGAAGACTGGGTGGGAGATAATGTGAACGTGCTGGATCCACTGTCGGCCACCCAATTGACTAATGATTGTACCTGCTCAGGCCTTACCATCCTTAGAACGGCATTGGGCCCCACCATATATCGCTGTAAATTCTGGCGGCTACTGGGTCCTGAGGTAGTTGGTACACTAGGACGTGTGGATGTGGCAGAACGGCCACATCCTCTCCCAGCACCAGAGGGTCCACTAACACCACCACGACCATGTCCACGTCCGCGTCCCTTACTAGATGTTTTCCTTATTGTTATCGTTCACCACAACAACAAAAACATTATTTGGCCCAATGTATTGTATTCAAATTCAGCGGGATATAAATTTGAGGCCTAGTATTTAGGCGCTGGGTGACCGGTATAGATTTACTGACAGAATTAGACTTGGAAATGCACAGTAGCGTGTGTGTGAAGTTATTCTGAATGACCCTATGTGCACCTTGAATATTATATACCCTTTTAGGGATAGATTTCAAATAGCTCTGATACAGCAGAAACCACTAAATTATGAAATTGCTAAATTGGGAATGGTATTTCAACCCAGAACAAAAAATGTGCTTTGACGGACACTAAATAACTTGCCCAGCCAGAACAGTACAGCGGTAACGACAGATTTAGCAGGATATAAATTTGAGGCCTAGTATTTAGGCGCTGGGTGACCGGTATGGATTTACTGACAGAATTAGACTGGGATATGGCCAAAAAATAACCAGACTATTGCTGGTTAAATGCACTTGGTGTGACAGCTTGACCAACCACACTACTGAGGGTTAAATGCACTTGGTGACAGGCGCAGCTTGCCCCTGATGTAGTATATGGCCAAAAAATGAACAGACTATTGCTGGTTAAATGCACTTAGTGTGACAGCTTGACCAACCACACTACTGAGGGTTAAATGCACTTGGTGACGGGCGCAGCTTGCCCCTGATGCAGTATATGGCCAAAAAATGAACAGACTATTGCTGGTTAAATGCACTTGGTGTGACAGCTTGACCAACCACACTACTGAGGGTTAAATGCACTTGGTGACGGGCGCAGCTTGCCCCTGATGCAGTATATGGCCAAAAAATGAACAGACTATTGCTGGTTAAATGCACTTGGTGTGACAGCTTGACCAACCACACTACTGAGGGTTAAATGCACTTGGTGACGGGCGCAGCTTGCCCCTGATGTAGTATATGGCCAAAAAATAAACAGACTATTGCTGGTTAAATGCACTTGGTGTGACAGCTTCACCCTGATGTAGGCTTTAGCCAAAAAACAACCACACCATTGAGGGTTAAATGCACTTGGTCGCAGCTTGTGCTGGCGCACCACAAGACACAAAATGGCCGCCGATCGCCCCAGAAAAAGTGACTGACAAACGGTCTGGGCAGCCTAAAAACAGTGAGCAATTGAGTATCAGCAGCTCAATGATCCACAGCTGCAGATCGATCAATTAATCAAGTCCTTAATCTGCCTAATCAATTAATCAAGTTAATCTGCCTAATCTCGCCCTACTGTCGCAGCCGCAACCTCTCCCTATGCTGATCAGAGCAGAGTGACGGGCGGCGCTATGTGACTCCAGCTTAAATAGAGGCTGGGTCACATGGTGCTCTGGCCAATCACAGCCATGCCAATAGTAGGCATGGCTGTGACGGCCTCTTGGGGCAAGTAGTATGACGCTTGTTGATTGGCTGCTTTGCAGCCTTTCAAAAAGCGCCAAGAAAGCGACGAACACCGAACCCGGACTTTTACGAAAATGTCCGGGTTCGGGTCCGTGTCACGGACACCCCAAAATTCGGTACGAACCCGAACTATACAGTTCGAGTTCGCTCATCCCTAACCCTAAGGTATTCGCTGATGGGCATAGTGAGTTCATAGAACTTTTTATTTTTTGTCACAAGTTAGCGGAAAATGATGATTTTTTTTTTTTTCTTACAAAGTCTCATATTACACTAACTTGCGACAAAAAATAAAAAATTCTAGGAACTCACCATGCCCCTCACTGAATACCTTGGGGTGTCTTCTTTCCAAAATGGGGTCACTTGTGGCGTAGTTATACTGCCCTGGCAATTTAGGGGCCCATATGTGTGAGAAGTAGTTTGCAATCAAAATGTGTAAAAAATGGCCTGCGAAATCCGAAAGGTGCTCTTTGGAATATGTGCCCCTTGGCCCACCTAGGCTGCAATAAAGTGTCACACATCTGGTATCGCCGTACTCAGGAGAAGTTGGGGAATGTGTTTTGGGGTGTCATTTTACATATAACCATGCTGGGTGAGAGAAATATCTTGGCAAAAGACAACTTTTCCAATTTTTTTATACAAAGTTGGCATTTGACCAAGATATTTATCTCACCCAGCATGGGTATATGTAAAATGACACCCCAAAACACATTCCCCAACTTCTCCTGAGTACGGCGATACCACATGTGTGACACTTTTTTGCGGACTAGATGCACAAAGCGGCCCAAATTCCTTTTAGGAGGGCATTTTTAGACATTTGGATCCCAGACTTCTTCTCACGCTTTCAGGCCCCTAACATGCCAGGGCAGTATAAATACCCCACATGTGACCCCATTTTGGAAAGAAGACACCCCAAGGTATTCCGTGAGGGGCATGGCGAGTTAGCGGAAATTGATTTTTTTTGTATTTTCTCACAAAGTCTCCCTTTCCGCTAACTTGGGACAAAAATTTCAATCTTTCATGGACTCAATATGCCCCTCATGGAATACCTTGGGGTGTCTTCTTTCCGAAATGGGGTCACATGTGGAGTATTTATACTGCCCTGGCATTTTAGGGGCCCTAAAGAGTGAGAAGAAGTCTGGAATATAAATGTCTAAAAAATTTTACGCATTTGGATTCCGTGAGGGTTATGGTGAGTTCATGTGAGATTTTATTTTTTGACACAAGTTAGTGGAATATGAGACTTAGTAAGAAAAAACAAAAACAAACAAAAAAATTCCGCTAACTTGTGCCCAAAAAAATGTCTGAATGGAGCCTTACAGGGGGTGATCAATGACAGGGGGGTGATCAGGGAGTCTATATGGTGTGATCACCCCCCTGTCATTGATAACCCCCCTGTAAGGCTCCATTCAGACGTCCGTATGATTTTTTACGGATCCACGGATACATGGATCGGATCCGCAAAACACATACGGACGTCTGAATGGAGCCTTACAGGCGGTGATCAATGACAGGGGGGTGATCAGGGAGTCTATATGGGGTGATCACCCCCCTGTCATTGATCACCCCCCTGTAAGGCTCCATTCAGACGTCCGTATGATTTTTTACGGATCCACGGACACATGGATCGGATCTGAAAAACGCATATGGAAATCTGAATGGAGCCTTACAGGGGGGTGATCAATGACAGGGGGGTGATCTGGGAGTCTATATGGGTGATCACCCCCCTGTAAGGCTCCATTCAGACGTCCATATGATTTTTTACGGATCCACGGATACATGGATCGAATCCGCAAAACGCATACGGACGTCTGAATGGAGCCTTACAAGGGGGTGATCAATGACGGAGGGTGATCAATGACAGGGAAGTAATCAGGAAGTCTATATGCGTGATCACCCCCTTGTCATTGATCACCCCCTGTAAGGCTCCATTCAGACGTCCGCATGTGTTTTGCGGATCCGATCCATGTATCCGTGGATCCGTAAAAATCATACGGACCTCTGAATGGAGCCTTACAGGGGGGTGATCAATGACAGGGGGGTGATCAAGGAGTCTATATGGGGTGATCAGTGGTTCATAAAGGGTTAATAAGTGACAGGGGGGCTGTAGTGTAGTGGTGTTTGGTGCTACTTTACTGAGCTGCCTGTGTCCTGGTAGTCGATCCAAACAAAAGGGACCACCAGAGGACCAGGTAGCAGGTATATTAGACGCTGTTATCAAAACAGCGTCTAATATACCTGTTAGGGGTTAAAAAAAATCACATCTCCAGCCTGCCAGCGAGCGAT
Source organism: Bufo gargarizans (assembly GCF_014858855.1). NCBI lineage: Eukaryota > Metazoa > Chordata > Amphibia > Anura > Bufonidae > Bufo > Bufo gargarizans. The sequence goes on from NC_058083.1 coordinate 295,600,903, forward strand.
CGCCGCTGGCAGGCTGGAGATCCACTCTCTTACCTTCCGTTCCTGTGAGCGCGCACGCCTGTGTGCGCACGTTCACAGGAAATCTCGCGTCTCGCGAGATGACGCGTATATGCGTCGCTGAGCGCAGGGCTGCCACCTCAGGACCGCACATCTGCGTTAGGCGGTCCGGAGGTGGTTAAAGTAGTGTCAGATTTCCGCCTCGTCAAGGAAGGTTGGTCTAAATTTCCTTATTAGTATTTTTCCAGTATAACCCCACAAAGAATTATTTTTCCATTTTTTACAATACAAGCTATGGTAAAATAAACAGTGCCATTAACCACATAGCCCCTTATATGGCTATGTGAACAGAAAACAAACAAAAAAAAATTGTGGCTCTAGGAATACAGGGAAGGAAAAATTAAAATGAAAAATAGGCTGTGTCCCGAAAGGTTTAGGATGATAAGACTTATATATTGCTGAAAACTGATTTACTGGCTGTCTGGAATCATCAAGAGAAACCAGATATAAGAAACTTGCTGAATTCAAGAATGTTTGCTATAATAATGCAATGTCTAGACCAGCTTTATGCATAAAAGAGAGGTTGGGTAATTTAGGTCTTATACACACAATATTATACTTCAGTTACCCTAGCCTGCTACCAGCCAAACCTGTACCTTAATGTGCTTCTATTTTGATGTTCCATTAAAAGCCATATTATGGAGGTATCCATGTCAGAGGTAAAAGTAGATGGAACGGTGCACGCCAACAAAGTTCAAACTAAAAGTTTTATTTCAAGTATGGTAGGCTATAGTAGCACATTTAGGCCAGGCAGGCTGCTCAGTATGAGCAACATGCGGCTTGCCATTGTCCTATTGAAAAATGGCTCTTGGGACATTTTTCTGAAGAGGATAGACCTCCATTCCAGCCTCTATTGCTGTTTTGCTGCGCACCATGATAGCTTTTAAGAGCAGTGGCATGAGGTCAATGAAACACCTGTAGCTGGATGTCTGGCTCGTGGGCCAATGTCAGGCAAATGCCTTCTGATGGTTTGTTTGGACACCTCTTGCTGCCCTAGACTTGGGATCCAGAAAAAAAAGGCCACAGAGAGAGAAAGGCGCTCATAGGGTGAGTATGTCAAATAAACAGTGTCCTCCAGAGAAAGGCGGGTTTAATTAAACTCACCTGTTTGGGTTACACCAATATTAGGCGCAACCACAATGAAGGCCAACTGGGAAAATTAGCTGGTTAGTGCTGCCGATTGAGTCCGAAATCTCCTTAGGCGGGTGCCAGACCGCCAGCCGAGTGAGCAATAGTACTGAAGCTCCACTGGACCATGAAAGTCAAGTGGGTTTATGGACATGAGGCGCAGGATCACAACCAGGTGTTGAATGTCAAGATATTTATTAGAAGACAACGTGTTTCGGGGTTCAGCTGACCCCTTTTTCAAGTCTAAAAGAAGGTATAAACTAGAGTAACATGCTAATAGAAAATAATAAATAATAATAATAATAATAATATAAGTATTCACTAGAAATTATATAAAAGATATATAATGTAAAAAATATAATATAAAAATAGGCGCAAATATATAATATATATATATATATATGCCAATAGTAAAATAATTTATTTATAAAAAATACTTAAATAGCTAAATCGATAAATAAATCGATTAATACATGATTAAAATGAGCTTACAGATCCAAATCTGAATGAAAGACTAAATACATTAATTCCTGCTATTGAAGGATAGCAGATAAAAACTAATAATTGAATAAGCAATTAAAATGCACTTTCATTGAAAATTATATACTAATATTTTATATAAATGCAGAAAAAATGTGGATATAGTTGTAAGCAAATAAATTAATTCTTGATATTGAAGGATAGCAGATAAAACTAATAGTTGGATGAGCAATTAGAATGCACTTTAGTTAAAAATTATATGCAAATATTTGATATAAATGCAGAAAAAATGCGGAAATAGTTGTATGCTAAATTATATATCTATGTATAAACCTATGTCTCAGAGATGCAGTTGGAAATACTAACTGGAAAAGGGGATGTGATAAATACATAAATAAATAAGAGAGGACCGACCGCTGCAGGTGTATAGGAACATTAGAAGTTCATTCAAGGAAGCCGAAGACTGACCCGATGACCTGTGGGGCTGCAGAGGGAGTACCATGATCACGGCCATACACTACCGGCACGTGGGGCGTCTGTATTACTATGCGCTTGCAGCGTGCGCTGTTAAAGATGCAGAGAGGGCGGGACCCAGGAACGCTGAATGAACAGCGTCACTGGCCGGGTGGAGCTAGTCGGAAGCTGGCTGTGGCGCTCGCTGAATGAAGCGGTACAGCTAATAGTTGAACCAGGGAAATAGAAGCTGCAATATAAAGATCATAGATGTTGGCATATATGAATGGGCAAGGAATGAATAAAAAATACTATATAGTCCTCACAAAAGGGGAAGTAATGGATGTCTGAATGTGTGAAAATGAGATAAAACGAACATAATACATAAGGCATTGAATAAAGGGGGAGTGGAGGGAGTGTGTATATAAGTGAACCATGAGATGATGTATAGTAGATGCAAAAATGTATAATGGATGAAAAAATTAATAAATAAATAAAAAAATGATGATAATAATGAAATGAAACTAAAAAATAATAATAACAAAAGATCAAGAGTAATGATGGAAAAAGGGGGGGCTAGGCGTGAGAAATAAGATCTATTGTGATGGTGAAATGAAGTTGATGAGGGAAATGAGGGTGAAATGAGTGGGTGACTGAATGGCAAAACTACATAATGCTAGTAGAGCAGTGATGGTAATGAAATGTAGGAATTGGCCAAGCAGAGAAGCCTGGATAGTATGAAGGTGATCCGCTCAGTGCATTAGTCAAAAACACCTGGTTTCCAGGCTCTTGTTCAGACCGTAAGGTTCAAGTGTTTTTAATTTAAAGATCCAGAGCATTAACATGTAATGGACATCCTAGTGGGATCTTTATTGTGGAAAGCGGAAAAATTTAGCGATAACCTATGTTTTGGGTATCCCAGTATAATATTCCACCTGTGGCATTGCTCCTGAACGTTTTCAGGCGATGGGAGATATTGGTGCAGCATTTACACTGCGTATGGCTGCATTTCCAACTTCCCGCAGGATCAGGAATCCAATTAGCTGCAGTTGTGGTGGTGGATTGCTTCTTTCTTTTCAGTTTGCTTGGGGCTAATACATTTTTTAGCGTTCTCGCCCTCCTGAATGTGATACGCGGTCTGGAAGGAATGGACTCTTTGAGAAAGGGATCACTCCATACCCCCCATCCCGAGTTCCCCACCCACATTTCCTCTGGATCTCCCCCTAGGTTGTCCCATCAACTTACCACCCACTTCATTCAATGTCCTCTCCAAGCCACCTGACTCGCGGAGAACCGACTCCTCCATACTTGAAGATTCGTTACTCACAGTCCACAATGCAAGTATTTTGGATGAGTCGCATAAGTCCCCAGGCCTCACCATCAACAACTCAGTGTCTTTTTTACCACTTCCCGGGGCCCTGACCCCGCAAGCGACGTATGTCATAGGACAACCGTCAGGGACTATGCCAATAATCATCAATTTTTTTAAGCCCACACCAGGACAAACGCAAAAGGGGAGAAAAAAAAAAAATGTAGAAGAGGTCAGAGAGGGGGAACTACTAAGCGATCTAACAGAAGAACAGAGACCGATAAAGAAGTCCCCACAGGATCTCCACAACCTCAAAAGAAACAAGACGACACCACAGTGAAGATCTTTAACCTTTCTGGCCTTAGCCTAACTTCAGCCCAGACATTGGTACTTCAGAGGGGCTTATCTTTCTGTCCAGCAGAAAAATTCAATGAGTTCAAACTTTTTGTCGACCTCAACACCTTTATTCGAAATATTACACTACAGCGGCATTTTGCCATTGAGAGCAGGCAACCCAACTTTGAGAAACAAGGGGATCATCTAGGAAATATAGAAACTGTAACTTCGGTCCACACCAATCTTAAACCAAAATCCACATTCAACCCAACCTATCACAAAGGGAACCATATTAATACCTTTTTTCTTTAGTATCAAAAGATGTGAGAGATATCAATAAAAACATGAAGATCAAGAGAAACCTTACGAACAAGGAGAGGGAAGCACTATTGGAACTAAGCAAAAATGATGATCTGGTCATCAGAAGTGCAGATAAAGGAGTGGAGATAGTGCTTCAAAAGAAAGAAGATTACATCATAGAGGCAAATAGGATCCTAGATGACCCTATATATTATAAATCCCTCTCCCTCGACCCAATCAACGAGGATAAGAGTAACCTCATGCTGTTGTTAAAAGAAGCTGAAGAGAACCAGATTCTCACCAAAAAAGAAAAACACGGCTATTTTTTACCATCTACCCAAAGTTCACAAAGATGAAAATAATCCACAGAGAAGACCCATCTTTTCGGGAATTAATTCACTGACTAGTAACCTCTCACATTATGTAGATGTTTTTTTTACAGAAACATGTTACAACTCTCCGCTCTCACCTAAGAGACTCGTCCCAACTCATCTTACTACTAAAATAAATTGATTGTGACCCCTCATACTGTTGGTTGACGTTGGATGTAGAGGCTCTATATTCCAATATCCCCCATGAGGCAGGTGTAAGCACGGCAAACTATTATCTGGAAAAGGATCACCAACTCTCACAGAAACACAAACTATTTATTCTAGATGCGATCCGGTTCATCCTGACCCACAACATATTTTCGTTTGAGGGTAAAATATACAGGCAGTGCAAGGGAACCGCGATGGGGAAGTGTTTCGCACAGAGTTTTTCAAATCTTTATATGGGCCGATTTGAAGAGGAATTCATTTTTAATGAACACCGTTGGAAGAATAGGATTGTCTTCTATAAACAGTATATTGATGACCTGATCCTAATTTGGAAAGGTAGTCAAGAAGAGGCCCAGGCCTTCGTTTCCTATCTTAATGACAACACTTGGAACATCACTCTCACAGCAAATTGCTCAAGCATTTTGATTGAATATTTGGACCTAGTCATATACTCTGAAAACAAAACAGTTAAACAGTTCAAAAAAGTCAATGTTAATAGCTTTTTGGACTATAAAAGCGTACACCATAAAAAATTGAGACAATATACCGTTCAGTCAATTCAAACGTATACGAAGAAATAGCTTGAAGACAAATGATTTTATTGCACACAGAGCCAGATTTTACGATCCAGATTTTTAAATAAGAGATATCACAGAAAGATCATTGATGGTGCTTTTATGCGAGCAAATAGCCATAGCCAAGAAGAATCTTTATTGATGAAAGATAAGCTAAAGAAAACTGTAGATCCGAAGAAATATAAGTCTGCTTTTATTGCTACGTACAACTCCAATCATGAGGTTTTAAGGAACATTTTAACCAAATACTGGCACATTTTAAATAGTGATTCCTTTCTCAAAGAGTCTATTCCAAAAATGTATTAGCCCCAAGCAAACTGAAAAGAAAGAAGAAATCCACCACCACAACTGCAGCTAACTGGATTCCTGATCCTGCGGGAAGTTTGAAATGCAGTCATACGCAGTGTAAATGCTGCACCAATATCTCCCATCGCATGAAAACGTCCCAGGTGAAGAATTCACCATAAAAGATTTTGTGAACTGCTCCTAGTCATATGTGGTGTACCTTCTAGAATGTGATTGCGGACTGCAATACGTTGGCCGAACGAGCCAGGCCTTGAGGGAACGCTTGAACAAACACAGTTGGAATATTATATAGGGATACGCAAAACATAGTGTATCGCAACATTTTTCCGCTTTCCACAATAAAGATCCCACTAGGATGTCCATTACACCTATTGAATATATCTCTAATAGTTGTTCAGATAGATTCAGAACACTCCAACGGAGAGAAATGTTCTGGATCTTTAAATTACAAACACTTGAACCTTACGGTCTGAACGAGAGCTTGGAAAGCAGGTGTTTTTGACTAATGGACTGAGCGGATCACCTTCATACTATCCAGGCTTCTCTGCTTGGCCAATTCCTACATTACATTACCATCACTGCTCTAATTTCACTGAGAGATTAAACCTACTTTAAAAATTAACTTTTAATAGATATTAATAAGATAAATCCCAAATGACAATACAATATATATGTATATATATATATATATATATATATATATATATTATAATGACTGCAGTTTGATATCTAGCATGGAGCATTCAAGGATTTGCAGTATTTCGGATACATGTATCACAATAAATAAAAAGATTACCACTCACGGTTACCGATATGTAGTATTCGGCCATTCACGGTGAATCCCAGATCCGGTTTACGATCAGCGACTTGATATTGAATCCCAGATCCGGATACCAAAGGTGTTGGTCATCAGATATGGATACAGTTTCTCCACTGCCAGTGTGCCAATGATTTAAGTTAGAGAAAAAAGAAGGTGACCCCACTTATCGACGGCTAAGCCCTGGACAGTAACCCTAAATAAAATTGCTCCCAGAAAAAAGAACCCGACGCGTTTCTCTCTGTCACCAATTTGGTGGCAGAGTCATCAGGGGATATTAGATGCAAAATGGCACAATCGCCAAGAGATAAAGCCAGATAAAGCTGCTGGTCTTGCTTATGGATAGATGTAATAATGGCAGTCCAGGTCAATACCTTTTCCCACTGCCACTAAATACCCCGTTTGATAATGCCTGATTACTCACTGCTGTGCGATCGCCCTGTGTATTCCAGCGTGCGTTCCACAGACGGCCGATTTCCGCTTGGGGATTACTGTGTGGAACGCACGTGACGTATTTCCGTGCGTCCCAACTGCGTGCCTATGGTCATATAATGATGGAGCGCAAGGTGGAACGCAAAGGCATTATCACATCGCGTCCCGGAAATGCCCGTGTACCGCCGGATGTGACGTTTCCAATGCGTGAGCCGCACGTGGAACGCACATCTGGCCGGTCACCTAGTACTGATGATGTAAAGCAAGAGGCGGAGATTTAATCCAATAAAAAGCATATGGGCCGCATCTATTAGCTACCGTACCGAGTTATTCTCACCTAGCTAGGAGATAGCTTATCAGGTGGATATAGCCATAATTAGTGCGGTCACACACAGCCTCACAGCCAAATATTCACAAACGCAGGAACCATTGGGGTAACTATAAATTACAACTATGGACAGTAAAAACACACATATATATGTATATACTAGGAAAAGGTGATCAAAAGGGGGAAAAACAACAATTATGTATTGATTCATAATAGTAAGAGATATATAAATACCCCAGATCACCCCAAGATGCAGTCAGTTAAACCTATTTCGATAAGATATCTATTTTAATTTACCAACGAGTCAGTTCAAAAATAAACACACCCACAGGGGGACAGGTCAAACCTCCTACTGGGCAATGTTCAAGATAGGGTAAAGTATCACAAAAAGGATCCAAAAGATAAAATTTCATTGAGTCCCAGTGGGCTCACAGTTTTTAACCTGTGAGTCCACTCGGCCTCCTTTTGTAGGATCCGCTTGTTATGTTCACCTCCGCGGGGTGACCGACGTACCACCTCCACCACACAGAAATTAATTGCCTTATCATTGTTGTTGTGAAATAAACGAACATGTCTAGCCATGGCAGTGTCTCTATTATTCCTTATGTCACCCAAATGATCACCAATCCTCCTCCTAAGTTATCTTTTTGTTTTGCCCACGTACTGTAGGCCGCAAGTACAATTAATTAGGTATACCACCCCTGATTTTTTTACAGTTGGCAAAATCCCTGCTGGTATAGGTCCTATTAGTTGTATGACTGGAAAAATTCTTGGTTTGGTAGATAAAGGGGCACGCTATGCATGCACCACAGCGAAACGTCCCTAAAGGCTTTCTCTCCAACCAGGTACCTGGTTTGTTTGTCGGGATATAGTGACTATGGATAAATCTGTCTCCAAGTGATATACCTCTCCTATATGTTATGGCCGGGTACATTGGAAGCATATCTCCTATATCGGGGTCAAGGCGGAGCATTTCCCAATATTTTTTCAGGATGTCTCTCACCTCCTTATTGCAGTGATCAAAAGTTCCTATTATGCGACAAATGGGGTCAGTTTCCCTTTCAATTATTTTTTCTTTTCTTGGGTTAAGTAGATCCAATCTGGTGGCATTTTCTGCTGCCCTAAAAGCTCTCTGTAGTGGTTGGTCTGGGTAGCCCCTATCTTTGAATCTAGCTTTTAAATCCTGTGCTTGTTCATAGAAATCACTATTGGAACTGCAATTTCTCCGGATTCTCAAATATTGTCCTTTGGGTATTCCACTTTTAAGATTGTACGGATGGTGGATTTCCCACCTTAATAAGCTATTTGTAGCGGTCGGTTTTCTATAAGTTTTAGTACTAATACTCCTGTTGTTAAGAGAAATATACAGGTCCAAAAAGTCCAGACCCCTATCACTGATTTCTGATGTAAAATGCATTCCAATTTGGTTTTTGTTTAAATCTGCCACAAAATCCAAGAACAGCCTTCTGGGGCCGCTCCACAATATTATACTAACATAACTGGGTAGCTTATTTAAGTTAAGACTTAACATTTAATATGATATTTGAAATAAAATAATAGGCCCTTAAATATTGAACAAAAACACAGAAATATAGTGGCAAATCTGGGGGAGCTGCTCAACCCCTAACACTGTAGCGTGTTTTTCATTGGGGGAGCAGCCCCACCGCATGTGGACCGCAGCAAACGACTATCCCCAGCAAAAAATATTTTGCATACGGTGGAGGATGTCGGCGCGGTCCACATGCACCACAAAGGCATCCTACACAAAACGGAGCATTGTGCGGATGAAAATATAATCATAAATCACAGAAAAAATGCACCACACGGATATGCCACTGACTATACTGGCTAGTCATAAATGCAGATATTAAAAGCTGAGACTTTTGCCAATATATTCCTGTCAGGAAGATATCGGAGCCCCAAGCACCACGTCACGGTTCTCAGCATGGCAAGGGGTCCTACCACTACGCTACCTATGGTGTAAACAAGGTCTGAAGGTGATGTAATCCAGCTCACAGCCAAGCTTCCACACAACCGCCTAGCAGGACAACTAGTGCAATGTGAACAAAGCCAGACTGTAAGCCACACCCATATCAGACCATGTAATGGAGGCTACCAGGTGCAAAGAGTGTTTGAGTGCCAGGTGAAGGCACATACACTACATATAAAACAAGACAAAAACACAGGTTTACACCATAGGTAGCGTAGTGGTAGGACCCCTTGCCATGCTGAGAACCGTGACGTGGTGCTTGGGGCTCCGATATCTTCCTGACAGGAATATATTGGCAAAAGTCTCAGCTTTTAATATCTGCATTTATGACTAGCCAGTATAGTCAGTGGCATATCCGTGTGGTGCATTTTTTCTGTGATTTAGGATTATATTTTCATCCGCACAATGCTCCGTTTTGTGTAGGATGCCTTTGTGGTGCATGTGGACCGCGCCGACATCCTCCACCGTATGCAAAATATTTTTTGCTGGGGATAGTCGTTTGCTGCGGTCCACATGCGGTGGGGCTGCTCCCCCAATGAAAAACACGCTACAGTGTTAGGGGTTGAGCAGCTCCCCCAGATTTGCCACTATATTTCTGTGTTTTTGTCTTGTTTTATATGTAGTGTATGTGCCTTCACCTGGCACTCAAACACTCTTTGCACCTGGTAGCCTCCATTACATGGTCTGATATGGGTGTGGCTTACAGTCTGGCTTTGTTCACATTGCACTAGTTGTCCTGCTAGGCGGTTGTGTGGAAGCTTGGCTGTGAGCTGGATTACATCACCTTCAGACCTTGTTTACACCATAGGTAGCGTAGTGGTAGGACCCCTTGCCATGCTGAGAACTGTGACGTGGTGCTTGGGGCTCCGATATCTTCCTGACAGGAATATATTGGCAAAAGTCTCAGCTTTTAATATCTGCATTTATGACTAGCCTTAAATATTGAACACACAATTATTGTAACCACTGGTCACACTAATCTCCTAATAGATGGCGGAGGTGGGAGAGGACCGTATATAGGGATAGCAATATGACAGGCAGGATAAGGGTATTTAGATAGAGAAATACAATGCTGGGACGAAACCCTAATACGTCCCTTCAATCTGTTAAATTGAACCCGGCTGATGCTCTAACCCTAATGTCGCCCTCCCTAAACGTGGACTGCCCAGCTTTGCCCAAAAGACAGAATAACGGTCATATTAATAAACGGCCAAATTGGGTTACAAAGGGGACATATGGACTGGTTTAATACGTGCAGTGAGTATGGTCCAATATGGATCTCCTAAAAATAAAGGGCAACCTTGACGCGATACTCAATTTAAATCTCGCACGTATTAATCAATATAGGTAAATATACCTGAGCATATTCGTTCTCGTCCTTTTGAACAATGTGGCGTAAGCAGGACGGTGTAATATACACAAATATATGCACCCTAAAAAAAGTGTTTTTGAGGTGTCCCAAAAAGTGTTTTTGAGGTGTCCCTGTTTAATATAGGTAAATATACCTGAGCATATTCGTTCTCGTCCTTTTAAACAATGTGGCGTATGCAGGACGGTGTAAATATACACAAATATATGCACCCTAAAAGAGTTTTTTTGAGGTGTCCCAAAAAATGTTTTTGAGGTGTCCCTGTTTTTGAGGTGTCCCGACGCGTTTCCTCAGTGATGTCTGATTCATCAGGGGACAAAAAAGAAAAAACAAAAAACATCAAATTGCAGGAGTTCCTTTTTGTTTAAGGTCTATAACTCCAGTCACAGGGGTGGAGTCACGAGGCTTATATTGCAGTGTGAAAAGGCACGTCAAAAAGAGCATGGTATTGGCTCTAAATAACATTAAGAGATTCACTTAATCTTCTAATCATACAGTAAGGGATGATGTCAAATTAAACAATTATTTCCGTGCACATGTATCCGTATCTCACAATCCGGACCAATACCCGGAGAAAAGTCCCATGCACTCTATGCCCTCGTGAAACTCCAGTCCAGCGGCAATAGTGTTTCAACCAAGATTTAGGTCACAAGATGTATCACAAAGACTTTGTAGCAGATCTCCCGGTGCTAGTATTACCACCAGAGGTTAACAAGGTCTCCACAATGTATAAATTAAATGGTGCTGGATCCCGTTAGTGTACAGGTATCCCAGCACTAGTAAACTTATCTGTCCAGTCCTGAATGTCGACTGATTCCAGACAACGATGGGCGAGGGTGTTCCCCGGCGTCCCGCGTGTGGCAGTGGCAGTAGCGCCATATTCGCGGGTCATTTAAATAGCCGCATGGTACCGCCCCCATCGCACACCCACTCACCGTCACGCAGCGTCATCATCGCGTCACGTGCCAGCTGTCTCGAGCTTTCGTCACGTGACCGATCTTCTTCCTGAGACGCAACATGTAGAGGCTTGTTTATCGTTGCCAGGAGACCCTCGGAGCCTACGGTCCTCACAAAAGAGCCGTAGTCCGAGAGAGTTTGGTCCACCCAGCCGCCGGCCACGTCCACCTGGTATGTGTCAACGGCCAAGCGTTCTCTACTGCGCATATATGAGACGGATGGCTAGTAGTGCAGAGTAAAGTCAATGGGCAAATTTGCAAATCCTCTGCTAATGCTAGTTCAACACATGAACCAGTGGTCTGCATAGTTCTGCAGTTATCCCACTGGAGAGTTGGAATTTATAAGACGGTTTCCTAAATATAACTGATCTCCATACACAGCGGCTCAAATCGGCCTTCAAAATCATGCTCTTTATCAAGTGGCCTTTTACAGAAATATAGTTTGGGGCAGTAAAGTGTTTTGCTCCATAACACTATAAATATTATGTCCAGGGTGGTGACTGGGATCGGTCCCCAAATGTAGGGGAAAAAGAAGAATTTTTCAGGAGGCACTTTAGGACTCTATATAACAGCTAAATGACAATTGCTCATTTAGACCTGTAGGGGTCACAGTTTGAAGGTGGAAGATCCACCATGTCTCTCTCTGCAAAATTCTCCGATCCCAGTCACCTCCCCTTTTTGGCCTTGCAATGGCCTCAATTCCCATAAATTTCAAATCCGACGCATCTCCCCCATGCACCGAGTTGACATGTTTTGCCAGGGGAGTGTCCCTGTCATTCCTAACGTCACCAAGGTGCTCACCCACCCTTCGTCGTAATTCGCGGGTCGTTTTCCCTATATACTCTAAACCGCATATACAGTGGGCCCTGTATATAACTCCCTTCGTGCGGCAGTTGATGAACTGTTTAATTTGGTAGGTTTTACCCGTGACGTTGGCACAGAAAGACCGTCCCTGTGTAATGTGTCGACATGCCACACAGCCACTACACCGAAAACAACCGATTGGGCGTTGAAGCCATGACCCTTTTTGGTCGCGTGTCTCAACGTAGTGGCTGTGTACCAGGCGGTCTCTTAGGCTCAGACCCCTACGATAAGTGATCTGTACTCTTTCAGGCACCGCCCCCTTGATGTCCGGGTCCAGAAGAAGGACATCCCAGTGTTTTTTTTAGGATCTGTTTGACTTCTTCCGAAGCGTCATCAAATGTGCCTATAAGGCGTATCTGACTATCCTCAGTTTTTTTAGGTTTAGGATAGAGTAGATCATCCCTCTTGCTTTCACAAGCCCTCCTAAAGGCCGACTTCAAGACTATCAGGATAGCCCCTTTCCCGAAAGCGACCTCTCAGGTCATCTGCCTGTTGTTTAAAGGCCTCCCAGGTGGAGCAGTTCCTTCTAATTCGCAAGTACTGCCCCACTGGGATACCCCTTTTTAGGGGAAAAGGATGGTGGCTTGTCCAATGTAGAAGTGCATTCGTGGAAGTGGGCTTCCTAAAAATGTCTGTTTGTATCTCGTCGTTCTTACCCCTTGTGATTAGAATATCAAGGAAGGGCAAGTGGTTGTTTTCAAAAACTGAGGTAAATCTCATATTGACGCTATTGTTATTCAATTCCTTAACGAAGTCAAAAAAATCGTTTTCTTTACCCTTCCACACCACAAAGACATCGTCAATAAATCTAGCCCATGTGACAATGCATGGGACATGTCTACTGGGTACATCGCTGAAGACCAGTGTCCTCTCCCACCAGCCCAGGAACAAGTTGGCATACGACGGGGCACAAGAACTTCCCATCGCTGTGCCCCTGAGCTGGTGGTAGAGGACCCCGTCAAACAGGAAATAGTTCCTTGTGAGGACAAAGTTGAGTAACTGCAAGGTAAAGACATTATGGGGGTAGAACTGTTGTCCTCTAGTCGAGAGGAATGATTCCACTGCCCTCATACCCAAGTCATGGGGTATGGAGGAGTAGAGAGCCTCCACATCAATTGATGCCAGGGAGGCACCCTCCTCCAACGTGATCCCCTCCAGACGGCCAAGAAGGTCGCTAGTATCCCTCAGGTATGAGGGCAGTGTTTTAACAAAGGGCGCTAAAACTTGGTCCAGATAGATACCCAGGTTTTGGGTCAAGCTATTAACACCCGAGACGATCGGGCGTCCCTTTACAGGGGAGCCACCCTTGTGGACTTTGGGTAAGCTATAGAAGGTGGCTATAGTAGGGTGCTTTTTGTATAGATAGTCAAACTCCTCCCCTGAAATAAGGTTTTCCGTCTTAGCTTGTCGCAATATTTCAATGAGATCCATCTGATACTTCACTGTAGGGTCTCCACTCAACCTCTCATAAGTGTCTTCATCGTTAAGCAAAGTCTGGCACATATTTTTATAGTCGATAGTTTCCATCAAAACTATATTCCCCCCTTTATCCGAGGGTTTGATTGTTAGGTTGTGTTTTTTCTCTAGTTCTAGCAATGCTTTATATTCATTTTTACTACAATTGAAGCCACCATGCTGAGAGGTGAGGCTAGATAAGTCCCGACAAACCTGATTGACAAACACATCTATACAGGTGGGGTCCCCCATCGGAGGCATTTTAACGCTCTTATTTTTGAGCGATGTGAAGGGGCCCCTACCTTCCTGTGGTGTGCTGTCGCTCAGGCTGTATAATAAGCGGACATCTTGGAGGATATCTAAAGGGACACCCATCTCTTTGCTTTCTCGCTTTGCGACCAGCGCAAAGTGTTTCCTCCACCTAAGTTTCCTAGCAAAGAGGTGGATGTCCCGAGTCCAGTTGAAGAGGTTAAAACTGGAGGTAGGGACAAAAGATAGGCCTTTACTTAACAGGCCCATTTCTGTATCTAGGAGTTGTTGGGTCGAGAGATTAATTATTTGGTTACGTTGCCCGTCGGTCTGTTGGTCTGGGGTGGTGATTTTTGAAACCGATTGCGTAGGGGGTATGGTATATCTAAAAAATCAGACCCTCCTCTCTCCTGTCTACCCCTTTGGTTATTTCTCTCTCCCTTGCCCCTAGAGTTTTGTGATCTTCTTTGGCCCCTACCCCTTCCTCTGAAAGTCTGTCCGGCTTCCCTTTCACTCTCTGAAGCCTCAGTGTCACTGGACGAGATGTCCGTTTCCGGGCGTTTTATCTGTGGCTTATTGCGATCTAGTGTAGAATATACACGATTCTCCCGAAAATCCTGCAGGTCTCTATTAAACTGGCGATGCTTTCGCTCCTTGAGATGAAACTGAAATTTGTCAATTATATTTTTGAGTTGTAACTCTTTATTGGCAAATTCAGTTTCTCCCCCAAATTTTTGTGTTAATTCAATCTGTTCTTTTAAACTACTCTCTAGTTTCACCAAGTTGACTTTTTCTTCTTCCAGCAGCAGCTGCATGAATCTGAGAGAACTTTTAGTTGCCTCATCCTCCCACTTGCTAGTTAAGGAGGCAGATCTGCATCTGGCTGCTGGAGTAAGGGTAATTCTTAAGCCTCTAGGTACGATTTTGTTTTTCAAGTAGTTTTCAATAGATTGAATCTCCCACCAAGAGGAAATTTGTTCCTTATATAATTTAGTAAGGTCCTTGAAAGCAGTTTTAAAGGAAGGTGCGTATTTGCTCTGTATCAAAGTCTTTTCTGAAAAGACCTCGCTAGCCTCAGAGAGCAGTTGTGATTTATCAACACCAGTAGTGAGGAATCCGGCCATACTCCAAGTTACAACAACCAATAATAACACAACCGTAAAGTCGGTCACACTGTGATATTGTCTGAAATGCTAGACCCTTTAGATCCAAAAAATTATACTAACATAACTGGGTAGCTTATTTAAGTTAAGACTTAACATTTAATATGATATTTGAAATAAAATAATAGGCCCTTAAATATTGAACACACAATTATTGTAACCACTGGTCACACTAATCTCCTAATAGATGGCGGAGGTGGGAGAGGACCGTATATAGGGATAGCAATATGACAGGCAGGATAAGGGTATTTAGATAGAGAAATACAATGCTGGGACGAAACCCTAATACGTCCCTTCAATATGTTAAATTGAACCCGGCTGATGCTCTAACCCTAATGTCGCCTTCCCTAAACGTGGACTGCCCAGCTTTGCCCAAAAGACAGAATAACGGTCATATTAATAAACGGCCAAATTGGGTTACAAAGGGGACATATGGACTGGTTTAATACGTGCAGTGAGTATGGTCCAATATGGATCTCCTAAAAATAAAGGGCAACCTTGACGCGATACTCAATTTAAATCTCGCACGTATTAATCAATATAGGTAAATATACCTGAGCATATTCGTTCTCGTCCTTTTGAACAATGTGGCGTAAGCAGGACGGTGTAATATACACAAATATATGCACCCTAAAAAAAGTGTTTTTGAGGTGTCCAAAAAAGTGTTTTTGAGGTGTCCCTGTTTAATATAGGTAAATATACCTGAGCATATTCGTTCTCGTCCTTTTAAACAATGTGGCGTATGCAGGACGGTGTAAATATACACAAATATATGCACCCTAAAAGAGTTTTTTTGAGGTGTCCCAAAAAATGTTTTTGAGGTGTCCCTGTTTTTGAGGTGTCCCGACGCGTTTCCTCAGTGATATCAGGATATCATCAATATAGCGGCCCCAGAAGGCTATCCTGGGTGTTCATAAACTCTCTTCGGTGAATACCACCGTATCCTCCCACCAGCCCATGAACAAATTAGCATAAGTGGGGGCATAAGCGCTCCCCATAGCTGTGCCCCTGAGCTAGTGGAAGAATTTTTGATCAAACAAGAAGTAATTATGTCTTAGGACAAAATCTATACGTTCAAGTACAAGCTGATTGTGTGCTAAGTACTGCATGCCCTGACTTTTCAAAAAATGGTTAACAGCCATTAGACCCAAATTATGAGGTATATTGCTATATAACGCTTCCACGTCTATGGATGCAATCAGAGTGCCCTCATCCAGATGTAGGCCCTCAATCTTTGTAAGCAGATCAGACGTGTCCCTTATATAGGAGGGAGTGATACAACAAAAGATCTTAAAACACAGTCAATCTATATACCAACATTTTGGGTTAAGGAGTCTATACCAGCCACTATGGAGCAACATTTTAGGGGGACCAAGCCCTTGTGAATTTTTGGTATGGTATAGAATGTAGGGATCTGGGGATATGGTTTCAACATAAATTTCATCTCATCACTAGACACTAATTTTGCATCAAAAGCCTCTTCTAATATGGTTTCCAAATGTGTAAGGAAAATCTCTGTTGGGTCTTCTTTTAGTATCTCGTATCCATTTGTATCATTTAGAATAGCCTAGCACATGCGCTTGTATTCTAGGTGTCTAAATTACCCCCTTTATCAGAGGACTTGATTATGATGTCATGGTCCTTTTCAATCCTCAACATAGCCTATTTCATTTCGACCAAGATTAGATTTAAGATTTTTCTTATCTTTGGTTAATTCTAATTTATCTAGTTCTTTTGTGACTATGTTAAGGAATAAATCGATACTATTTGTTTCCATTTGAGGGGGTGTTTTAGTACTTTTTAATTTAAGATTTGTATGGGGTC
The DNA here is from genome assembly GCF_014858855.1 of Bufo gargarizans. Classification (NCBI taxonomy): domain Eukaryota; kingdom Metazoa; phylum Chordata; class Amphibia; order Anura; family Bufonidae; genus Bufo; species Bufo gargarizans. The sequence continues at coordinate 295,617,833 of NC_058083.1, forward strand.
CTTCTCCGGGCTTCTTTTCTCCCTCCCTTAGGAGGTCAGTCATTGTCTTTTCCAGAGGGACATCCTCCACACTAATACCCAATTTCTTACTATCTCCTTGATCGATCTGTTTGAAGTATTTTTTCCATTTAAGTTTACGACAAAAAAGATTAATATCTTTTATCCATGAGAAGGAATTGAATTTAGTTATGGGTATGAAGGATGTACCCCTAGCAAGGACATTTTGCTCCGCTTCACTGAGTTTTTTGATGAGATTATTAATTTGTCCGCCAGCATTAACGGCTATTTTTCCTGTCTGGGGCGATCCCTTAGGTGATAAGGAATTCCCCCCGGTTCTAAAAAATTTCGATGGCAAAACAGATGATCCAGAGGTAGATTGTTCCTCTGAGTTTAAATGTGGACCCCTGTTTTGGTTTCCCCATTTCTTATAGTTTCGAGAACCCCCTTTTTCCCTATTCCCCCTTGGCCTGGATCTACCTCTGAAGGAAAAGTCAACGGATCTATCGGTGTCAGATGTTTCGATTTCGGATGAGGATGCCTCAACAGTAGTGGGTTTATTTTTCGCCCCAAACCGATTATATGCACGTTTTTCTTTAAATTCTAAAAGATCCTTTTTATATTGTTTGTGTTTTCTTTCTTTGATAGAGATGTGATAGTTTTCTATTGAAGTTTAAAGGTTGCTCTCCTTTCTAGGGAAATCGGGGTCATTTTTAAATTTAAGGGTTTGTTCTATTAACTGATTTAGCTTAACAGAGGTACGTTTTAGGGTCAACTTCTCTTCAGCCAATAAAAGTCTCATTAAATTCAATGAACTCTCAGTGAGCGTTTGCTCCCACTTGATTAACAGGTCTGGAGTCTGTGATCTAATAGCAGGTGTAATGAAAATCCGCAGGCCCCTAGGCACAATCTCAGCCTTTATATAATTTTATATTTTCGCGATAACAAATATTCAAATCTTTAAATAATGTTTTCAAATTGCCCGGTAATTCTTCATCAACATTACCCAGTTCAGAGAAAACCTGTGATGCCTCTGCCAGCCATTGGTCTGTTTTATGGGACCCGTCAGAAAGCTAGCCATAATTATTTTCACATAAATTTTTAATGTATATTTTGGGTAGGAATATAACAGAAATTTCACTGAGAGATTAAGCCTACTTTAAAAATTAACCCAATGGTCCCTGAGGTTGTGAATATGTGGCTGTGAGGCTGTGTGTGACCGCACTAATTATGGCTATATCCACCTGATAAGCTATCTCCTAGCTAGGTGAGAATAACTCGGTACGGTAGCTAATAGATGCGGCCAATATGCTTTTTATTGGATTAAATCTCCGCCTCCTGCCTTACATCATCAGTACTAGGTGACCGGCCGGATGTGCGTTCCACGTGCGGCTCACGCATTGGAAACGTCACATCCGGCGGTACACGGGCACTTCCGGGACGCGATGTGATGACGCCTTTGCGTTCCACCTTGCACTCCATCATTATATGACTATAGGCACGCAGTTGGGACGCACGGAAATACGTCACGTGCGTTCCACACAGTAATCCCCAAGCGGAAATCGGCCGTCTGTGGAACGCACGCCGGAATACACAGGGCGATCGCACAGCAGTGAGTAATCAGGCATTATCAAACGGGGTATTTAGTGGCAGTGGGAAAAGGTATTGACCTGGACTGCCATTATTACATCTATCCAGCAGCAAGACCAGCAGCTTTATCTGGCTTTATCTCTTGGCGATTGTGCCATTTTGCATCTAATATCCCCTGATGACTCTGCCACCAAATTGGTGACAGAAATAAACACGCCGGGATCTTTTTTCTGGGAGCAATTTTATTTAGGGTTACTGTCCAGGGCTTAGCCGTCGATAAGTGGGGTCGCCTCATTAAGGGGTGATACCTCCGCGTTTAGGCGGAGGTTCTCTCCACTTTCAGGCAGGGACCCACAAGTACCGTAGGGTCAGACCTCCCTATTTTTCTTATTTGTTTCTTTTTTCTCTAACTTAAATCATTGGCACACTGGCAGTGGAGAAACTGTATCCATATCTGATGACCAACACCTTTGGTATCCGGATCTGGGATTCAATATCAAGTCGCTGATGGTAAACCGGATCTGGGATTCACCGTGAATCGCCGAATACTACATATCAGTAACCGTGAGTGGTAATCTTTTTATTTATTGTGATACATGTATCCGAAATACTGCAAACCCTTGAATGCTCCATGCTAGATATCAAACTGCAGTCATCATTTTTTATATATATATATATATATATATATATATATATATATTGTATTGTCATTTGGGATTTATCTTAATAATATCTATTAAAAGTTAATTTTTAAAGTAGGTTTAATCTCTCAGTGAAATTTCAGTTATATACCTACCCAAAATATGCATTAAAAATTTCTGTGAAAATACCATCACTGCTCTACTAGCATTATGTAGTTTTGCCATTCAGTCACCCACTCATTCATAAAACTTTGCATCTGAATTTCATTTCACCCTCACAATAAATCTTATTTCTCACGCCTAGCCCTCCTTTTTCCATCATTACTCTTGATCTTTTGTTATTATTTTTTAGTTTCATTTCATTATTATTATCATTTATTTCATTCATTTATTTTTTCATCCATTATACATTTTTGCATCTACTATACATCATCTCATGGTTCACTTATATACACACTCCCTCCACTCCCACTTTATTCAATGCCTTATGTATTATGTTTGTTCCATCTCATTTTCACATATTCAGACATCCATTAATTCCCCTCTTGTGAGGACTATATAGTATTTTTCATTCATTCCTTGCCCATTCATATATGCCAACATCTATGATCTTTATATTGCAGCTTCTATTTCCCTGGTTCAACTATTAGCTGTACCGCTTCATTCAGCGAGCGCCACAGCCAGCTTCCGACTAGCTCCACCCGGCCAGTGACGCTGTTCACTCAGCGTTCCTGGGTCCTGCCCCCTCTGCATCTTTAACAGCGCACGCTGCAAGCGCATAGTAATACAGACGCCCCACGTGCCGGCAGTGTACGGCCTTGATCATGGTACTCCCTCTGCAGCCCCACAGGTCATCGGGTCAGTCTTCGGCTTCCTTGCATTAACTTCTAATGTTCCTATACACCTGCAGCGGTCGGTCCTCTCTTATTTATTTATGTATTTATCACATCCCCTTTTCCAGTTAGTATTTCCACCTGCATCTCTGAGACATAGGTTTATACATAGATATATAATTTAGCATACAACTATTTCCGCATTTTTTCTGCATTTATATCAAATATTTGTATATAATTTTTAACTAAAGTGCATTCTAATTGCTCAGCCAACTATTAGTTTTATCTGCTGTCCTTCAATAGCAAGAATTAATTTATTTGCATACAACTATATCCAAATTTTTTCTGCATTTATATAAAATATTAGTATATAATTTTCAATTAAAGTGCATTTTAATTGCTTATTCAAATGTTAGTTTTATTTGCTATCCTTCAATAGCAGGAATTAATTTATTTTATCTTTTATTCAGATTTGGATCTGTAAGCTCATTTTAATCATGTATTAATCCATTTATTTATCGATTTAGCTATTAAGTATTTTATAAATAAATTATTTTACTATTGAGATATACATATATATATATATATATATATATATATACACACACACACACAAAGAATTATTAGGAACACCTCTTCTATTTCTCATTAATGCGATTATCTAGTCAACCAATCACATGGCAGTTGCTTCAGTGCATGTAGGGTTGTGGTCCTGGTCAAGACAATCTCCTGTACTCCAAACTGAATGTCAGAATGGGAAAGAAAGGTGATTTAAGCAATTTTGAGCGTGGCATGGTTGTTGGTGCCAGAAGGGCCAGTCTGAGTATTTCACAATCTGCTCATTTACTGGGATTTTCACGCACAACCATTTCTAGGGTTTACAAAGAATGGTGTGAAAAGGGAAAAACATCCAGTATGCGGCAGTCCTGTGGGCGAAAATGCCTTGTTGATGCTAGAGGTCAGAGGAGAATGGGCCGACTGATTCAAGCTGACAAAAGAGCAACGTTGACTGAAATAACCACTCGTAACAACCGAGGTATGCAGCAAAGCATTTGTGAAGCCACAACATGCACAACCTTGAGGCGGATGGGCTACAACAGCAGAAGACCCCACCGGGTACCTCTCATCTCCACTACAAATAAGAAAAAGAGGCTACAATTTACACGAGCTCACCAAAATTGGACTGTTGAAGACTGGAAAAATGTTGCCTGGTCTGATGAGTCTCGATTTCTGTTAAGACATTCAAATGGTAGAATCAGAATTTGGCGTAAACAGAATGAGAACATGTATCCATCATGCCTTGTTACCACTGTGCAGGCTGGTGGTGGTGGTGTAATGGTGTGGGGGATTTTTTCTGGGCACACTTTAGGCCCCTTAGTGCCAATCAGCCATCGTTTAAATGCCACGGTCTACCTGAGCATTGTTTCTGACCATGTCCATCCCTTCATGAACACCATGTACCCATCCTCTGTTGGCTACTTCCAGCAGGATAATGCACCATGTCACAAAGCTCAAATCATTTCAAATTGGTTTCTTGAACATGACAATGAGGTCACTGTACTAAAATGGCCCCCACAGTCACCAGATCTCAACCCAATAGAGCATCTTTGGGATGTGGTGGAACGGGAGCTTCGTGCCCTGGATGTGCATCCCTCAAATCTCCATCAACTGCAAGATGCTATCCTATCAATATGGGCCAACATTTCTAAAGAATGCTATAAGCACCTTGTTGAATCAATGCCACGTAGAATTAAGGCAGTTCTGAAGGCAAAAGGGGGTCCAACACCGTATTAGTATGGTGTTCCGAATAATTCTTTAGGTGAGTGTATATATATATATTTAATATTATCGCGCCTATTTTTATATTTTTTACATTGTATATCTTTTATATGATTACTAGTGAATACTTATTATTATTATTATTATTATTTATTAATTTCTATTAGCATGTTACTCTAGTTTATACCTTCTTTTAGACTTAAAAAGGGGGTCTGCTGAACCCCGAAACGCGTTGTCTTCTAATAAATATCTTGACATTCAACACCTGGTTGTGATCCTGCGCCTCATGCCCATAAGCCCACTTGACTTTCATGGTCCAGTGGAGCTTCAGTACTAGACTTGGGATGTGATGTCCAATTTCAATTGCAGTACAAAATGGATGACTACATGCCACTCTTCTAATCAGATGATCAGTCTATTCAGAAGTTCCCCTCAATGCATTTCTTGAGCGATTGCACTTCACCATTTTTCTACCAATCATCAGGACACACAACATTAAACAATGCTGACTTCTTGGCCTACAGTAAGTGCGACTTGATCTGCCAAAGTGAAAAACCAAGGTCTCTCAGTTCAAGTATTCTGTCCCTTTCAGTTTGTGACCAGTGGCGATAACTCATCTCGACCAAAGGAGGCATTGCATTGCTTTCTATTCTCTATTTAGATAACTGATACTTTAAATCAACATAAACACAGATTGGTTTAACATTAACTATATGCTAAAGCATATTGGCCCACATTTACTATTATAGCTGCACCTGAATTTTAAATTTTACCCATTTTCGCTCCAATTTAAAGCATGTCAGTAAAGGCTAGGTGCACACTTTTGCCTAGATTCTCTTCTAGTATAGGAACAGAATACCGCAATTGTCAGATCTAGCATATGCCAGATAACGCCGGAGCCCATCAGATCCCATTCACTATATTGTAGGCAGTTGGATTCAGGTGCGAGTACCAGCATTTTGTCAGGTGAAACACTGCTGCATGCAGTGGTATTTTGTCCTTTATATTTGCCAGAATCTGCAATGGAGGATAGTGCCGGAACCTCTGCCATTTACAAGACGTGCATGTAGCCTTATACATATTTATAAAGATAACAAGCCAAAAAGAAAAATGCACTGTCTCATTCACTGAAGGGGCACGGCTTTGCTGGAAAGAAGTGTGGGTTTATGGGAAAACCCATGGCTTAAATTGAATAATTTTGTGACTAAATTCTGTCCCAAAGTAAGGGCTGTATTACACTGCCCAATGTTCAGTCAATTTGAGCTCCAGTGTATGATAAAAGAAGCCCCTACTAGTATAGAAATCATATAGGTTTATATGAATATTAGTATTCACTATACTCCCACTGTATTCTTTTTCACCCAAGTCAAGTTTATCTAAATTTCTTTGCAGTGGTGAGCATTGAAAAAAATAAAATAATGCATTTTCTGGAAGTGCAAAGTTAATTGAAGATATCAGATAAATGATAAATTTTAGCCAACCTAAAAGAATAATGATAGTAGGTTCTAAGTTATACATATGTTGCTTTGTCATTTACCAGAATTCGTTTTTCCTTTCTAACAGCACAGAATTGATTAAGTATAATTACCCTATTTGACTTGTGATTCAAAAGAATCTTACTGCAATTCCACATCAATTCTAACATTATTTTATTTAATTGAAAACATATATTGCTCCATAATCAAGAATTGATAGATAGGAACCTCTATGTCTAGACAAAGTGACTTCATGTTTTCTGTCTGAGGAATATTAGCAAATAGCAATTATACAGGATGTTCATTCCAATGATAATGAATTCATAGGCTTCAAGAATCTTGACAGTTAAAGGCCTTTGTAAATGGTCAATACATTGACAAAATAAAATCTCTTGGCCATTTATAGTGTTGATCGAAGCGACGCATTCAAAGCGGAATTCGGTCCGAATTTTAGGAAAACTTCTAGTCACAATGAATATGAGTTTCCTCATGCTTCATTGTAACTAATCAGTTTTTACTAAAATGGCAGCTGCATGTGCTACAAAGTGAAAGCAAGAAGCCCAGGAACGCAAAATCATGCATAATGCCATGCAGCCAGCCAGTCTACAGACCAGTCAAACCCCATACCAGCAACAGCCGCTATTTAAAAGTACTGGGCGGCCATTAACAATGAAGACCGACTATACAATGCATAGGGATGAGCGGACCTGTGGATGTTTGGGGCCGAACTTCGGGTCAAAGTTTGGGTTGGGGACTCTAACCCAATTGAATCCAAACCCAATTGAAGTCAATGGGGACCTGAACTTTGGTGCACTAAAATGGCTGTAAAATAGTCATAGTAATGTCTAGTGGACTGCAAAAGGAAGCAAAATTGGGGTAAGAGCAGGACAATTGCCTTGCAAACAAATGTGGATAGGGAAATTACTTAATATAACATAGAATAGAATAAAATGTAAAAATAATAATCTTGAACAAGGAGGCGGAGGTCAAAGTGGAATAGGAGGTTGAGGAGGTGGTAGATGTGGCGGTGTAGGTGGAAGCGGCAGTGGATGAAGAGGAGATAGCCAAGACTGTTTTTGTTTTTTTGTTTTTTTCTTTATTTATTGTTAATAAATTTGGAAAGGCCCCAAAACATCGGGAAATGGAAAAGGGAACGCAAAGAGAAAGTGCGCTGGAGTATAACAATGGCTAGGTGCGGTCGGTATACTTGTCTATTCAGCACAAGATACGGACAATTCCTGTGGGATCCATGCCTGGTTCATTTTAATGAACGTGAGCTTGTCCACGTTGGCTGTGGACAGGCGGCTGCACTTGTCTGTGATCACCTCCCCTGCCGTGCTAAACACGCGTTCGGACAATACACTAACCGCAGGTCAGGCCAGCACCTTAAAGGCGTAAAGGGCAAGCTCAGGCCATGTGCCCAATTTGGAGACCCAGAAGTTGAATGGAACAGACCCATCAGTCAGTATGTGTAGGTGTAGACAGGTACTGTTCCACGATATTGCTGAAATGCTGCCTCCTGCTAAGACGTTTTATCTCAGCTGGTGGTGCTGGTTGCTGTGGCGTGCCGACAAAGCTTTTCCACATTTCGGCCATGCTAACCCTCCCGTCTGAGGTGCTGGTGGTGCCCCAGCTGCGTTAAAGACCTCATCCTCCTCCTCTGCCTTCGCCTTGTGCTTCCACTGGGCCCCCGCTGTCAGGTGAAGATGCCACCAGCAGCGCATCTACCAGCGCGCGCTTGTACTCGCGCATCTTACGATCAAGCTCCAGTGAGGGAATTAAGGACGGTACATACGTTGTCCTTGTAACAGGGATCCTGCAGCGTGGCCACCCAGTAATCAGCACAAGTTAGAATGTGGGCAACTCGGCGGTCATTGCGGAGACACTGCAGCATGTAATCACTCGTGTGCCAGGCTGTCCAAGGGCAACAAAAAGCTGTCCTCTGTGGGAGGTGTATCGTCTGTGTCCTCTGTATCCCCCCAGCCACTTGTGTATCTGGCGTTTGTGGGTGCAGTAACCCACCATTGGAGCAACTTGTGAATGACCGGCCGGAAACCCTATGAAATGATCCCTCTTCCTTCTCCTTCTCCTCCTCTTTCTGTGCCACATCCTCTTCCATCATCGCCAGCAGCGTTTTTTCATGGAGGCATAGAAGTGGGATAGTAACGCTGAGAACGGCGTTATCAGCACTGGCCATGTTGGTGGAGTACTCTAAAAAGCACAACAAGGAACACAGGTCTCGCATGGAGGCCTAGTCATTGGTGGTGAAGTGGTGCGTGCTGCAGCTGAAACCCGACTATTGCCTGCTGCTCACACAGTCTGGCCAGCATGTGCAAGGTGGAGTTCCACCTTGTGGGCATGTTGCATATGAGGCGGTGAGAGGGAAGGCCGAAGCTTTGCTGAAGTGCTGACAGGCGAGCAGCAGCAGGGTGAGAACGCCGAAAGCGCGCACAGACGGACCACACTTTATGCAGCACCAACCACTCATCGGTCTGTTGTTCAAGGCCCGTCCACAGCTCCTGCGCGGTGTGGGGTTTGTCCCCCAAACAGACAAGTTTTAAATCTCCCTGCTGTCGTTTACCCCTGGTTGTGCTGAAGTTGGTGGTGAAAGTGTTATGCTGACCGGATGAGGAGGCGGTAGAAGATAAGGCAGTGGAGTGGGAGGAGAAAGCAACAGGAGGCAAACTGAAGCGCCCTGCAATACTCGGTGGTGGAAGGAAATGCGCCAAACTACTACACGCCTCAGGCCCAGCAGCCACTGCATTTACCCAGTGTGCTGTTAGGGAGATATAACGTCCCTGACCGTGCTTACTGGTCCACGTATCCGTAGTGAGGTGCACCCTGCCACAGATGGTGTTGCGCAGTGCACACCCGATTTTGTCCCCCACTTGGTTGTGCAGGGAAGGGATGGCACCACCTGGAAAAATAGTGGCAGCTGGGCACGACGTACTATGGGACAGCCACTGCCATAAGGCTTTTAAATCTCTCCTTCTCCACTATACGGAATGACAGCATTTCTAAGGCCAGTAATTTTGAAATGCTGGCATTCAGGGCTAGGGATCGCGGGTGGGTAGGAGTGTACTTCCTCTTCCGCTCCAGTGTTTGGGAGATGAAGAGCTGAACATTTCCGTGGGACATTGTGGAGATGCTTGGTGACCCAGGTGGTTGTGTTGCTGGCAGATCCTCTGTTTGCGGGGTGGCAGGTGCCACTGTCACTCCAGAGGTGGATGAAGAAGCCGAGACTGCAGCAGAAGAGGAAACAGAAGGAGCCAGAGACCTTTCTTAGTTTTTTGAGGTGTCTACTCCACTGCAGCTCGTGCTTTGCACTTAGATGCCTAGTCATGCAGTTTGTGCTCAGGATGAGAACGTTTATGCCTCGCTTCAGGCTCTGATTGCACAGTGTGCAAACCACTGGTGTCTTGTCATCAGCACATTGTCTGAAGAAATGCCACGCCAGGGAACTCCTTGGAGCTGGCTTTTGTGTGCTCGGTCCCTTGCTGCGGTGGGCAGTAGCAGGCGTACTGTCTACGGGACTGCCGCTCCGCTTTTGCACCCTGCTCCCTCTTCTGCTGTGCTGGTGGCTCTGTGCGACCACCGCCTCTTCCTCCAAATTACACAGGTCACTCGCATATGGGGTCGAGGACCTCATCATCCTCCACATCGTCTTCCACCCAGTCTTCACCCCTGCCCTCCTTGTCGGTCTGCACACTTTCGAAAGCACCAGCAGTTGGCACCTGTGTTTCGTCATCATCCGAGATGTGCTGCAATGGTCCTCCCATGTACTCATTTTGAAAGATAAGTGGTTGGGCACCGATGCAATCAATCTCTTCCACTTCTGGGGCAGGGCTAGGTGGATGGCACCAGGAAACCCTGCTAACAGAGTCCTCAAAAAGCAGAAGAGACTGCTGCATGACTTGGGCTCAGACTGCTTGGCTGATTTGCAAGGGGGTGAGGTGAAAGACTGATGGACATTGGCTGCAGGTGCCAACTCTGATCTTTCAGCAGGGGACTGTATTGGAGACAATGTGAAGGAACTGGAGGCACTGTCAGCAACCCAATCTACTATCGCCTGTGCTTGTTCTGGCCTCACCATTCGTAGAGCCGCATTAGGCCCGACAAAATACTGCTGCAGGCTCTGTCGCCTACTCGCACCTGAGGAAGGTGTTTCACTTGTGCATGTAGCTGGCACAGATCGACCACGTTCTCTCCCTGCAACAGGAGCTCCACCAACAGCACCACGACCTGGGGCACGTCCCTTATTTGACACTCTCCTCATATTTCTCAAATATAGGATCTTGCCCTAAATAGGTGTTTTATTAATAGCAGAATAAAACAACAGTATCTAAATGGTGTATTTCACATGTACAGATGCAGATTAGGCTGCAAATTAAGATTTTTGCCCAAAATGAGTGTTTTATAGCAGAATAGCGCAGCAGTATGTAAAGGGTGTATCTCACAATGACAGATGCAGCAAAGGCTGCAAAATTACGATTTTTGCCCTAAATGGGTGTTTTTTAAATAGAATAGAACAACACTATCTAAAGTGTGTATCTCTCACGTACAGATGCAGACTAGGCCGCAATTTAAGATTTTTGCCCGAAATGAGTGTTTAATAGCAGAATAGTACAACAGTATCTAAAGGGTGTATCTCACAATGACATAGGCAGCAAAGGCTGCAATATTAAGTATTTTGCCCAAAAGGGGTGTTTTTATACTAACAGAATATGGCAACAGTATATAACGCTTGAATTTCACACATGCAGATGCAGCAAGGGCTGTAAAAATTTATATTTTGCCCAAAAAGGGTGTTTTTTCAAAGCCAGAAAATTATTTAAGTATTTCAAGCTTGGTTTTTTAATGTCACAGAAGCACATATGCAGTGCTGGTGCACTGAGCTTGCATAAAAAAACCTAACTAACAGACAGATAAAAGTTATTTTTCTCTGACATACTGGGCTCAGGGCAGGGTAAAAAGATTGTGCACTGCACCCACACAACAAAATCTATGTAGATCGCCGAGTTCAATTGCAGTTCTGATTAAAGATTCTGTCCTATTCTCTCTCTCACAGCAGCAGCATTCTATCCCTACACTAAGCGCAGCAGAGTGATGTGCAGCGCTACGTGACTCCAGCTTATATAGAGTCTGGGTCACATGCTGCACTGGCCAATCACAGCCATGCCATTAGCAGGCATGGCTGTGATGGCTTCTATGGGCACACAGCTAAACACTTGTTGATTGGCTGCACTGCAGCCTTTAAAAAAGCACCAAGAAATCGCCGAACACCGAACCTGAACTTTTACAGAAATGTTTGATCTTCAGGTACGGGGTCCAAAAATCCTAAAGTTCGGTACGAACCCGAACTTTACAGTTCGGGTTTGATCAACCCTTCTCATGACACATCGATCAGGTGGGACAGGACAGCCAATTGAGACGTTTCAGCACATAGACACACACCCTACCCTATAAATAATCCCAATCTGGCAGCCATTTTACATTCTGTTTTTTGCCAGTGTAGGAAGAGGTTGCTGTGTGTAGCAGGTATAGACTGTTAGTGACAACAACCTCTAGCTAATAGGGCCACAGAAATCCTTTTAAGGTCTGGTATAGGTGTGCTATCAATAGGTGTGACATACAGAGGGGTGTGATATACTTATAATATACTTTCTAACATACTGTAGTGCAGCAGTTGTGTGCGGTTCTGCTGCTATACTGCAGCTAGATAGAGGGACAAACGCTATTGGAATAACCAATTGCAACTGGTGTGATATACCTATTGCCCCAAAAAATAAAACTGATTGAGGGATGTGATATACTATAATATACCTTCTAACGTAGAAAGTATATTATAGTGCATTTGTATTGTGCAGCAGTTGTGTGCTGTTCTGCTGAGATACCGCAGCTAGATAGAGGGAAAAATGCTATTGGAATAAGTGATGGCAACTGGTGTGATATACCTGTTGCCCACCCCAAAAAAATCTGATTGAGGGGTGTGATATACCTATAATATACCTTCTAACATAGAAAATATATTATTGTGCATTTGTATCGTGCAGCAGTTGTGTGTGGTTCTGCTGAGATACCGCAGCTAGATAGAGGGACAAACGCTATTGGAATAAGTAATTGCAACTGGTGTGATATACCTGTTGCCCCTAAAAAACTGATTAAGGGGTGCGATAAACCTGCTTCCACAAAATACTGATTGAGGGGTGTGATACACCGGCTTCCACAAAATATTGATCGAGGGGTGTGATATACCGGCTTCCACCAAATATAGATTAAGGCCTGCGATACACCAGCTTCCACCAAATATTGATTAATGGGTTTGATATACCAGCTTCCAGCAAATACTAATTATTGGGTTCTATATACCTGTTTCCACAAAATACTGATACAGGGTATTGATATACCGGCTTCCACCAAATATTGATTGAGGCCTGCGATACACTGGCTTCCACAATTACTGCTCTTCTATAGGGATTTTGTCACAGGGTCATTTTGAAAATGACAGGCAGAGGAAGAGGCAGGCCATTTTTGGCATCGGATGAGGAGGTAGCAAAGGCCGCCACCCAGCGGTCTGACGACACTACCCAATTCAGCCCAAGGAGGGTGGTCCCCGCTGTTGCTGCCTACTCCAAGAGCTCTAATGTCAGTGGTGGTGAAGGTGACGATGATGACGTGTTGATGGACATCACGTGGGTGTCCACAATAAAGGAAGGGGAGGGTAGTTCAGAGGAACAGACGGATCAGCAGATAGGGAGGAGAAAGAGGAGAAGCAGGCAGAACTTGCAGTGCACAGGAGGCAAAAATCAGACTGCAAATGTATCTGGAGCGAGCCATCCACCATGCACGTTCACATCTGGCGCTCCCATAACGCCGGCAAATGGCTCCGCCGTGTGGGCTTTTTTTAACGTGTCAGCTGCTGACAATTGTGTTGACATCTGCAGCCTGTGCTGTCAATGCATAAATTGCGGTAAGCCCAACACTCACCTAGGGATGATCGTCTAAAAAAGGCACCTGTCCTCCCATCACCAAGCTCAGTGGGAGCAACACCGTCAGAACCCACAAAGCAACACTCCCGGCCCTCCACGTCCTGCCTATTCTCCTTCAACTCTCTCCTCCCATTTGTCCTTCCCTCCACCTTCCACCATGCCATCGTCGCGTTCATCTGGCAAAAGGCAGGCTTCTGTGTCCCAAATGTTCGAACTTAAAAAGTTGATCATGCCGGATAACCCTCTTGCCTAACGGCTGATCGCCGGCTTGTCGGAACTGCTAGCCCGCAAACTACTCCCATATAAACTGGTGGACTCGGAGGCCTTTAGAAAATTTGTGGCCATTGGCACACCGCAATGGAAGGTCACAGGAAGGAAATATTTTTCAAAGAAGGGCATCCTAGAGCTATATAGCCATGTTCAGCGGCAAGTAAATGTATCTCTGGCACACAGTGTCGGTGCCAAGATACATCTGACTAAAGACACGTGGTCTAGCAAACATGGGCAGAGAAGGTACATAACTTTTATTGCCCACTGGGTGAACCTTCTGACGGCTGTCAAGCATGCAACCGGTGGCATCCGTGTGGATTTGGTGTTACTGCCACGGATTACATGCAGGCCTGCCTCTTCTTCTCCTACTCCATCCTCCATCTCCTCTTTGGCTGACTCCTCCTTTTCCACTGCTACCGACTCTTCTACTGCACCCCCCCCCCAACTCCCCAGAACCTATTCGACGTGCCAGGTGAGATGTTGCCATGCTGCGCTGCGGCTGTTGTGCCAGGAAGCCAAGAGTCACACCAGTCCTGCACTCCTTTCAGCTCTGCGGTCACAGGCCGATCAGTGGCTAACCCTGCTCAAAGTGGTGCGCGACAACGGTGCCAATCTGCTGAGCGCGCTGAAACAGGGCAAAATGACACTCGGCACGTGCATGGCACACGTTCTGAACTTTGTAGCGCAGTGATTTGTTGCCAAATACCCCAGGCTCCAGGACATCTTGTGGCAGGCCAGTAAAATCTCTGGGCATTTTAGAAGATGTTACACGGCCATGGTTCACCTTGCTGACGTTCAGCAGCGACACCACTTGTCCATCAGACGTCTGATTTGTGACTGCCCAATGCGCTGGAACTCCACCTTGTATATGCTTGATAGGCTGCTCCAGCAGAAACATGCCGTTAATGACTACCTGTAAAAACTCAGCGGTAGGACAGGTTCTGGGGAGCTTGTTTTATTTTCACTGCGCCAGTGGCTGCTCATGCGTGAAGCATGCAGACTTCTGCGGCCATTTGATGAGATCACCAAACTGGTCAGTCGCAGCCAGGGTACCATCAGTGACATTGCACCTTCTTTCTGGAGCGTGCATTACGTCGTGTCATTGATCAAGTCATCGATGAGCAGGAGCAGGAAGATGAGGAAGACGCAATGCTAAATGAATTCCCAGTGGGGGCTACTCTATCTGAGACAAGTCAGCAGGAGTCTGAAGAGGAGTCAGAAGAGGATAGTGTCTGGGGGGGAGGAGGAGGAGCACAAAGAGCAGGCTTTAAACTTTTCTGGGATCCCTGGTGTTTTCCATGGATGGGGGGAGGAGACTGAGTATTACATTTTCCTGGGCGATAAGCAGGAGCCAGGCAGCTCCACCGCTTCCAATTTAGTGCAAATGGGGGCCTTCATGCTCCAGTGTGAGGGACCCCCATATAAAAAGCATAAAGGGCAAGGACCAGTACTGGGTGGCAACGTACTTAGACCCCCGGTACAAACACAAAATGGAGGACATGTTACCAGCATCACAGAGGGCTGTCAGAATGCAGCATTTCCAGGCCTTGCTTCGAGAGATGCTGCATTCTGCTGTTGCAGGCGCTGGCAATGGAATTTCCACCCACAGAGAAACAGTTGCTGTTACCAATCCTACAGCGCATGTGAGAAGAGGGCGGTTTGAAGATGTGTTTGTCACTTCTGATACGAGATCATTCTTGCAGCCAAACCATCGATAGCCGCCCTCCGGATCCAGCCTCGGGGAATGCCTGGACCGACAGGAGTCCGACTACAAGGGGTTAACGGCCGATGTGAACGCTCTGAGAAGTGAGGAACCCCTTGACTACTCGGTGTGCAGGCTTGACCTGTGGCCAGAGATTGCACAATTTGCCATGGAACTCTTGGCTTGCCCCTCGTCGAGTATCTGTCTGAAAGAACATTCAGCGCAGCAGGGAATCTCGTGACTGATAAGCTCACTCGTCTAGCTCACCGCAGTGTGGACTACCTCACATTTCTAAAAATGAATGAGGCATGGATCTCGGGGGAATTCAAAACCTGTGATGACCACGCTCAATTGAATTTCCTCATACCACCCACACATATCTGCCACCACCCAGAACAAAGAATGCTCAAAATTTGAAAAATGTCACCTGACAATGTAATTGATGATTTTTTAAAATTTATGTTCCTGTCATGTAGAGGTGCCCCAGCGACATACAGAATTCATTTGGATATCTTCTCTATCAAATTTCGATGTTCTTTTCTGAGCCTATCAATGTTGATCACGGTTATCGGCGAATCAGGGTTCCGCGCCGGAGAGGGAGCATGAGAAAGAAAGAGAGACCACATGTCATGCCCTGCTCAGGTTATGTGCAGAGGTCTGCCAGGTTAGCAGGACGTGTGTAGTTTTTTTGTTATTGGGTTTGGAGTTGAGCTGTTTCTGCCTCCCTTTAGGTGCACTGGGTGGGGTAGTTTGTATGAGTTTAAATTATGCCCCTTCCCAGTGTCCTGTGCGGTTATAGCTTCTATCTTGCTCAGAGGAAGGAAAGACGGATTTGCTGTTTCTGCTCAGTAACCAGATAAGTTGGTTTTGTTTTCTTTTTTTTTTTCTGTCTAGGCTGTTAGAGAGCCACCTGCCGCCTCCAGGTCCTGAGGAAGCAGGCTGTCTCTTTCCCCCTTTCACCATCTTAGGGATTTTAGGGAATCTTCAGCCTTAGGCACGGGTCACGTTTATTCCCACCTTTAGGGTCTGAATGTGGGAACAGAAGTCTAGGGAGAGCTGGTAGGGATTTGTCAGGAGGTGACCTTTATCCCCAGCTTCTGACCTAGACGCTTGTTTGTGGTCTTCTGTTTGTCTATTGCATCTTGTATCCTGTCCAGTGTGAAACCACATTTAAGAGAGATAAAGTTATTTTAAAAAAATTGGGATCGAGCGGAAATATGGGAAAAGTTATTGAGGCGCAAATATGGGAAAAGGTATTGAAGCGCGAATGTTGTAGAAATTAGTAAAGTGTAAATGTGGGACAAATGAGTAAAGCGCAAATGTGGGACAAATGAGTAAAGCACAAATGTGGGACAAATTATTGAAGCGCAAATGCGGTACAACTTGTTAAAGTTTAGGTATTGAATGAAAGGAGGTGGTGCGCATCAATTAAAGAAGAATTTCAGAAATTTTATTCCCTGTCACCTATGCAGAGCAGGGGTTTATTCACATCTAAAATTGTAAAATGTCAACCCAAGAATGTAACAGAAAAATTACAGAAATTTATTAACCTGTCTACTTGGTAGAGCAAGGGTCTATGACAAAAAAATTGTTTATTGTCACCCGAAAATGTAAAAAGAAAATTATCGAAATTTATTAAGCTGTCAACTAGGTAGAGGAGGGGTATATTACACCCAAAAATTTGGGAATTTCACCCGAAAACGTAACAGACAATTTTTTTTTTGTTAACCTGTCTACTAGGTATAGCAGTGGTACTTCACACCCCAAAATTTGTGAATTTCACCATAAAATGTAACTGACAAAGTAGTGAAATGACATAAAATAAAATACGCACAAATAAATGATTTATGAGGTGGAGTTCCATATGGAATAGAAAGTTGATGAGGCGGTGGACGTAGCGGTGTAGGTGGAAGCGGCATTGGAGGAGGAGGAGGTAGTCAACACTGGTTTCGGGTTTTAATTTTATTTTTTTTTAATTAGGGTATTCTCCAAAAGAGTGCGAAATATCCTAAATACAAGAATGATCAATTGCGCTGCAGTATAACAATGGCTGGTTAAGGCTGGTATACATGTCTATTCTGCACAAGGTACGGACAAGTCCTGTGGGATCCATGCCTGGTTCATTTTAATGAACGTGAGCTTGTCCACATTAGCTGTGGACAGGCGGGTGCGCTCGTCTGTGATGATGCCCCCTGCCGTGCTAAACACACGTTCAGATAATACACTGGCTGCAGGGCAGGCCAGCACTTCCAAGGTGTAAAGGGCAAGATCAGGCCATGTGCCCAATTTGGAGACCCAGAAGTTGAAGGGGGCATCCTCGTCATACAGTACGAGTAGGTGTGTGCACATACTGCTCCACCATGTTGGTGAAATGCTGCCTCCTGTTAAGACGTTCCATATCAGCTGGTGGTGCTGGTTGTTGTGGAGTGCTGACAAAGCTTTTCCACATTTCATCCATGCTAACCCTGCCTTCTGAGGTGCTGGTGGTGCCCCAGATGCTTTGTCGATCTCGTCCTCTTCCTCTGCCTTCACCTTGTGCTTCCACTGTGCCCCCGCTGTCAGGTGGGGATGCCACCAGCAGCGCATCTACCAGCGTCCGCTTGTACTCGCGCATCTTACGATCATGCTCCAGTGAGGGAATTAAGGACGGTACGTTGTCCTTGAAACAGGGATCCAGAAGAATGGCCACCCAGTAATCAGCACAAGTTAGAATGTGGGCAAGTCGGTGGTCGTTGCGGAGACACTGCAGCATGTAATCGCTCATGTGTGCCAGGCTGCCCAGAGGCAACAAAAAGCTGTCCTTTGTTGGAGGTGTATCGTCTGTGTCCTCTGTATCCCCCCAGCCACGCACCATTGATAGCCATGAGCTGGTCTGGGTGATACCCTGCTGTGAACATGGTTCCTCCTCCTCATGCTCCACCTAGTCATCCTCCAGAACTGTGCCCTAGCTGGACAATTTTTGTACCTGGAGTTTGTGGGTGCAGGAACCCACCCTCGGAACAACTTGTGAATGACTGGCCGGAAACCCTATGAAATGCTCTCTTCCTCCTCCTCCTCCTCCTGTGCCACTTCCTCTTCCATCATCGCCAGCAGCGTTTTTTTTCAAGGAGGCATATAAGTGGGATAGTTACGCTGAGAATGGCGTTATCGGCACTGGCTATGTTGGTGGAGTACTCGAAACAACGCAACAAGGAACACAGGTCTCGCATGGAGGCCCAGTCATTGGTGGTGAAGTGGTGCTGTTCCGCAGAGCGACTCACCTGTAAGTGCTGCAGCTGAAACTCCACTATCGCCTGCTGCTGCTCGCACAGTCTGGCCAGCATGTGCAAGGTGGTGTTCCACCTTGTGGGCACGTCGCATATGAGGTGGTGAGTGGGAAGGCCGAAGTTACACTGCAGCGCTGACAGGCGAGCAGCAGCAGGGTGAGAACGCCGAAAGCGCACACAGACGGCCCACACTTTCTGCAGCAGCTCTGACATATTGGGGCAATTTTTAAGGAATCTCTGCACCACCAAATTCAGCACATGCGCCAGGAAAGGGATGTGCGTCAAACCGGCTAGTCCCAGAGCTGCTACGAGATTTCGCTCATTATCGCACACCACCAGGCCGGGCTTGAGGCTCACTGGCACCAACCACTCATCGGTCTGTTCAAGGCCCATACACAGCTCCTGCACGGTGTGGGGTTTGTCCCCCAAACAGATAAGTTTCAAAACTGCCTACTGTCGTTTACCCCTGGCTGTGCTGAAGTTGGTGAAGGTAATACGCTTACCGGATGAGGAGGTGGTAGAGGATGAGGAAGCGCAGTAGGAGAAGGAAGCAACAGGGGGCAAACTGAAGCGCCCTGCAATACTCGGTGGTGGAAGGACATGCGGCAAAAACTGGTATCCGCCTCAGGCCCAGCCACCACTGCATTTACCCAGTGTGCTGTTATGGAGATATAACGTCCCTGACCGTGCTGACTGGTCCACGTATCTGTAGTGAGGTGCACCTTGCCACAGATGGCGTTGCGCAGTGCACACCTGATTTTGTCCCCTACTTGGTTGTGCAGGGAAGGTATGGCTTGCCTGGAAAAGTAGTGGCGGCTGGGCATGATGTACTGTGGGACAGCCACCGCCATAAGGCCTTTGAAACTATCAGTCTCCACCAGACGGAATGAAAGCATTTCAAAGGCCAGTAATTTAGAAATGCTGGCATTCAGGGCTAGGGATCGCGGGTGAGTAGAGGGGTACTTCCTCGTCCTCTCCAGTGTTTGGGAGATGGAGAGCTGAATGCTTCCATGGGACATTGTGGAGATGCTTGGTGACCCAGGTGGTGGTGTTGCTGGAAGATCCTCTGTTTACAGGGTGACAGGTGGCACTGTCACTCCAGAGGTGGATGAATAGGCTGAGACTGCAGCAGAAGAGGAAGCAGGAGGAGCCAGAGACCTTTCTTGGTTTTTGAGGTGTCTACTCCACTGCAGCTCATGCTTAGCACTTAAATGCCTAGTCATGCAGGTTGTGCTCAGGTTGAGAACGTTTATGCCTCACTTCAGGCTCTGATTGCACAGCGTGCAAACCACTTGTGTCTTGTCGTCAGCACATTGTCTGAAGAACCGCCACGCCAGGGAACTCCTTGGAGCTGGCTTTGGTGTGCTCTGTATCTTGCTGCGGTGGGCAGTAGGAGGTGTACTGTCTAGAGGAAGGCCGCTCAGCTTTTGCACCCTGCTCCCTCTTCTGCTGTGCTGGTGGCTCTGTGCGACCACCGGCTCTTCCTCCAAACTACACAGGTCACTCGCATGACCTTGATTCCATGTAGGGTCGAGGACCTAATCGTCCTCCACATCATCTTCCACCCAGTCTTCATCCCTGCCCTCCTTGTCGGTCTGCACACTTTTGAAAGCCCCAGCAGTTGGCACCTGTGTTTCGTCATCATCCGAGACGTGCTGCGATGGTCCTCCAATGTACTCATCTTGAAAGATAAGTGGTTGGGCATCCGTGCACTCAATCTCTTCCACTTCTGGGTCAGGGTTAGGTGGATGGCCCTGGGAAACCCTGTTAACAGAGTTCTCAAAAAGCAGACAAGACTGCTGCAGGACTTGGGGCTCAGACTGCTTGGCTCATTTGCAAGAGGGTGAGGTGAAAGACTAATGGACATGGGCTGTAGGTGCCAACTCTGATTTTTCAGCAGGAGACTGGGTAGGAGACAATGTGAAGGAACTGGAGGCACTGTCAGCAACCCAATCTACTATCTCCTGTACTTGTTCAGGCCTCACCATTCATAGAGCCTCTTTAGGCCCGACCAAATACCGCTGCTGATTCTGTCGCCTACTCGCACCTGAGGAAGGGGCTTCACTTGTGCGTGTAGCTGGCATAAATCGACCACCGTCTCTCTTTGCAACAGGAGCTCCACCAGCAGCACCACGACCTGGGCCTTGTCCCTTATTTGACGCTCTCCTCATATTTCTCGAATGTAGGATCTTGCCCTAAATGGGTGTTTAATTAATAGTAGAATAGAACGACAGTATTTAAATGGTGTATCTCACGCCCTGAACCAGTCTAGGCCTCAATTAAATTTGTTTGTTTTTCAAATTCCTGAATCGAACCCCTGTATATAAAGGGTGCATCTCACAATGATATCTGCAGCAACGGCTGCCAAATTCTTTTTTCTCGCCTAAACTGGTATTTGTTTAATAACTGAATATGACAGCAGTATATAACCCTGGAATTTCAAACGTCTTGATGCTGCACTGGCGTAAAAATTTTGTATTTTGGCCAAAATGGCTGTATTTCAAATAACTGAATGTAACCCCTGTATATAAAGGGTGTATTTCACACGCCCTGATCCAGACTTGGCCTCAATTAAATTTTTTTGCCCAAAATGGCTGTATTTCAAATACCTGAATAGAACGCCTGTATATAAAGGGTGTATCTCACAATGACATCTGCAGCAAAGGCTGCCAATTTTTTATTTTTTTTGCCCAAACAGGTGTTTGTTTAATAACTGAATATGACAGCAGTATATAACCCTGGAATTTCACACGTGCTGATGCTGCAAGGCCTGTAAAATTGTGTATGTTGGCAAAAAAGTGTGTTTTTAAAAACCCAGAAAATTATGGCTGTATTTCTAGCTTAAATTGCACACTGACCAATCCTGCAAATGCACCAGATGTTGTATATTGCCAAAAAAAGGGGAAATTTTTTTTTACAACTAGATTATTAGTCCAGTTTTCCAAGATTGGATTTCAATGTCACAAAAACTCAGATGGAGTGCTGGCGCACTGAGCTTGCATAAAATGGCTGCCGCAACCCAGGTAACTAACAGATGGATAAAAGTTATTTTTTTTTCGGTCACTGGGCTCAGGGCAGGGTAAAAAGATTGTGCCCTGCACCCACACAACTAAATGTATAGGTGAAACTTGAAAAATTAGAATATCGTGCAAAGTTCATTTATTTCAGTAATACAACTTAAAAGGTGAAACTAATATATTATATAGACTCATTACATGCAAAGCGAGATATTTCAAGCCTTTGTTATAATTTGGATGATTATGGCTTATAGCTTATTAAACCCAAAAGTCTCAATTTTGAGGTCCCCTTTGCTCAGGGGGTATGGATTAATTAGCTGACTAAAGTGTGATACTTTGAGCCTAGAATATTGAACCTTTTCACAAAATTCTAATTTTAAGCTGCATTAATGCAATTTCTTTTAATTTACACTACTGAAATAAATGGACTTTTGCACGATATTCAAATTTTTTGAGTTTCACCTGTATGTCGATCGCCGAGTTAGATTCACATTCTGAACCAAAGATTTTCTCCTATTATCACCCTGAAATCACCAGCCGCATCCTCTCCCTACACTAGTAACAGCCGAGTGATGTGCAGCTTATATAGAGGCTGGATCACATGCTACACTGGCCCATCACAGCCATGCCATTAGTAGGCATGGCTGTGATGGCTTCTAAGGTCACACAGTTAAACGCTTGTTGATTGGCTGCTCTGCAGCCTTTCAAAAAGCATCAAGAAATCGCCGAACACCGAACCCGAACTTTTACTAAAATGTTCGGGTCCGGGGTCCAAAAATCCTAAAGTTCGGTACAAAACCGAACTTTACAGTTCGGGTTCGCTCAACCATAGCTGCGATCACCATGTTTGTCTCTCCTGACCTTCTGACCCTGCCTGCTGACACTTCTTATACTTACCCGGTCCCTCATAAGGCTGTATTACACCTGCTGATTTTTCAGCAGATGATCGATAACGAGTGTTCATATGAACGCTCGTTAGCGATCATCTTGCAGTTTAATACAGCCGCTTAAAAAGCATTGTTTGTCAGCGGGGGATTGCGCTAATTACGATCTTCCGACAGCTAACCACTACACAGCATGAGGACGAGCAATGGCATAACGATCGCTCCTTCCCATCATGTGGGGGAGATCGCTGCATGTAATAGCAGCAGCCTCCTCTGCCAGCTAGCAGGCGATTGCTAGGAGAGAAAGCTTCCCTCCTGACAATTACTTGCTCAATTGGCCTGTGTAATACAGGCTTTACTATCCAGCTACTAGAGTGCCTGCACCTGTGATGTGTAATCTGGATCTGCAGAGGTTTCCTGTGTTCTTATCAGCCAAATCCATCCTGCCTCGTAGCGGCCTCTAGTGAATACCCAAGGGTAGCCTTAGTTTCATACCAACCAAAGAAATTTCAGAAGGCTGCTAGTAAATTTTATTTCAGTCGGTTCGCCAAATTTTCCAAAAAGATTCAATTCAATCTGAATTGATTCGTGGCAAATAGCGTTAAAATACAGCTATTTCCTGGCTGCAGAGAGCCTTTATAGTGGTGTAGAACACTGTGCCTTACACAAACACACATAGGGAGTCTGCTGTGGTAGTGAAACAATACTGTGAGGCAGTATGACATGCAGGTGACAGGCGTCGCTCTTAGAATCACTGCACACTTCACTTATTTGGGACATTACGGGTCTAAAACTGACCAAATAACTCAAGTGTGAACTCATCCTTACAGGTCAATGTTAGCACAAGGGTATAAAGAACTGTACAGAGGCACAAGATCCTACTATAGTGTGAAAGAGCGCACTCCTTTTACACCTTCGTCAGCTGATACCAGAACGGCTAATAGGAGGTACGTTTATTTCCTTTCAATACACCCTGTAAATGGCTGTAGTACAATGTAACTTCACTGCAGAACCTCAATTAAGACGTATTCTTTTTCCTATTAATACACCCCAAAAAAGAAATATAACAATCGCAATTCATCGCAGAACGGCTAATAGGACCAGGGGAGGACACAGGCAGCAAAGGGACCCTGTGCAAAGGATGTTCCTGCTCCCCCCCCCCCCCCCCCCCCAAACCACAAATACAAATATAAAAACATATATGTGCAAATAAAAAACATCTTGTGAATATGTTTACAATATGTATATATATATTCTTTTCATACTAGGTCACACCTCTAACTCTGCCCAAAGCATAACTATACACACCCAGTCCCCTTAATTCCCTCCACATAGTAATTATTCCCCCTTTGTGCCAGTACATAGTAGTTATGTCCAGATATGTGCCCTGTCACAGTAGTAATGGTCAGATATGTGCCCCCTTCACAGGAAGTTAAAAAAATATACTCACCTAGTTCATCATGTTCACAGTTCAACCGCTGGCGCTCCATAGCAGTAGCAGGAGGTAGTGTCACACATTGCTCTGCTGGTCTGTTTAGGAGGAGGAGCACAGCAGATTCCCGGCCACACCGCTCCTTCTCCTACACAGACCAGCAGTGTGATGTGTGACACTACATCCTGCTCCTGCTGTGGAGCCAGGTCCATATTTAGATTTGATGCTGCCCTATGCACTTTAGTGCCAGCTTTCTCCCCCCAATGAAATCCATAGCTGATGGTAAAATGCTTCCTAGGCCTTCAGCTATCCCTCAGGACTCCCTCATACACTTGGATTATTAAAGGACTGACCTGTTACATGTGCGCTTGGCAGCTGAAGGCATCTGTGTTGGTCTCATGTTCTTATGTGCCTGCATTGCTGAGAAAAATTCTGTTTTAGTATATACAAACGGGAGCGTTACCATTACACCTAGAGGCTCCGCTCTCTCTGCAACTGCAGCACCCTCTGTACTTTAACATGGCCCGGTGGGATGACATTTTCACTGCCAGGTCAAAGTAGACAGGGAGCGGCAGTTGCAGAGACAGCAGAGCCTCTAGGTGTAATGGTAACGCTCCCGTTGCTCCTAGAGAATCATTTACATATATTTAAATATTCATTTTGTTTCTCAATAATGCAGGCATATATGAACATGGGCCCAACACAGACCGGCACTGATGGGTGGCTTTAGCTCTGCCCTAGCCATTTTACAGGCTAAGGCAGTGCTAAAGCATGTCCATTAGTGCCAGTGACATCACCAGGCTCACTGCCAGGCGGAAGCCACCCCCAAATAGTATCCCCAGTGATAATAAGGCTCCCTACAGTGCCCTCTGTACTAATAAGGCCTCCCTATAGGGCACCTCCACCACTGCCCACAGTATTTATAATATTCCCTGCAGTGCCCCCTGTAATTATAATACCTCTTGCCATACCCCCCAGAGTTATAATCATCTCTGTAGTGCCCACATAAATTATAATGCCCATCCTCTCCCTCCAGTCTTCTATACCATGCAGTCCCATGTAAATAACACCAGTCGTCTCCCACCAGTCTTCTATATGATACAGTCCCATGTAAATATCCTACCTTCCTTAAAGTCTTCTATACCATGCAGGCCCATGTAAATCACTTCACTCCCCTCCCTTCAGTCTTCTAAACTATGCAGTCCCATGTAAATAACACCAGTCCTCTCCCTCCAGTCCCATGTAAATAACTTCTCTTCCTTACAGTTCTTCATAACATACAGTCCCATATTAATAACTTAAATTCCCTTCTTCACCCCCCTCCAACACATACTGTACTACCATATAAATAACATCACTCCTAAGGGTACTTTTACACTAGCGTTATTAATTTCCAACATTGAGTTCTGTCACAGGGGCTCAATACCAGAAAAGAACTGATTAGTTTTATCCTAATGCATTCTGAATAGAGAACAATCCATTCAGGATGCATCAGGATGTCTTCAGTTCAGTCTTTTAGACTTTTCAGGACGGAGATAATACCGCAGCATGCTGCAGTTTTATCTCTGTCCAGGCTTCCGGAACACTTGCCGGAATGCCGGAATTTTTTCCCATTGAAATGCATTAGTGCCGAGTGTTCTGACAAAACAGATCCAGCATTGCGGTCTGCGCATGCTCAGACCGAAAAACATTTGAAAAAAAAAAAATCAGTTTTTCCGGATGACACTGGAGAGACGGATCCAGCATATCAATGCATTTGTCATACGAATCAGGTTCCTGATCTGTCTGACAAATGCCATCAGTTTGCGTCCGACGGAACTGCCTGCCAGAATCCTCTGCCGCAAGTGTGAAAGTACCCTTACCCTCCACTATTCTAAAATATCCAGTCCCATGTAAATAACACCAGTCATCTCTCTCCAATCTTCTATAACATACAGTCCCATGTAAAAAACATGCCTTTCTTATAGTCTTCTATAACATACAGTCCTATGTAACTGACACCCCTCCCTTCAGCCCCTCTAATATACAGTCCCAGTTAAATAGCATATTTCCCTCCCACTAAGTAGGGAGGAAGTAAAATGGGGAGAGCCACATCTCCCAGTATTTCTCTGACACTTACATTCATTCTATGGCATCACAGGTCTCCACTGCTGGGCGCTACCTCTTTCTGCACTGGTCACATGACAGTGACCTCATCACAGGTCCTACCTCCACTTCCACTGCTGAAAATATCATATGACTATTATGTCATCGAAGGTCCTTCAGCTATGGAGTGTAGACACAAATGGGCAGCAGATTCGCAGTAAGTGCTAATCAGCCCCCCCATCCCCCCAAAACTCTGCCCCCTCCCGACCTCCACACCAAGGTGCCCAGGTTACCCTGTTGGCAGAGGTAGGGAATACAAAATATGATAAGATAAAAAAAATAAACTCCTCTGCTGGCACTGGGATGCCCCCCCCCCCTTTCTGGACCCCTGTGCAGCTGAACCAGCTGCACAGGCGGTATGTCCGCCCCTGAATAGGACCCACATATATTTCCTTTTAATACACCATGTAAATTGCTGTAGTACAATGTAATGTCACCGCAGAATGGCAATTATGACATATATTTTTTCCTTTTGTCTCCTATTAATACACCTCCTTAAAAAAATGTAAAACCATGTCAAATCAACGCAGAACGGCTAATAGGACATTCATATCTTTCCTATTAATACAGCCCGCAAATGGCTGCAGTACAATGTAACTTCACAGCTGAACGGCAATTATGACATTTTTTTTTCCTATTAATACACCCACCAAAAAAGATAAAAAATTCACAGCAGAATGGCTACTAGGACGAAGGTAATTACTGAGCTATCTTTTAGTGCAATTTGAATCTCCAGTCAGTGCAGCAAGGTGTGATAGGATTGTTCCTATTAACCAGGCTGTACTCTCTCCTATTGCAACCTGTTCTCCTTTTATAGTGTGGATGATGCCCCACTATCCTTTTCCCTACACCTTGACTTGTCTTTCCCTGAACTTATAAATCGACTTTTCAGCACAATAAAGTCTTTCCTACCACAGTCCCTAGTGCCTGCTGATGTCTCTCCCTGCACTAAGTACACTGGAAAATGGCTGAATCCAAGATGGCTGAGGCTATTTATAGGGCTGAGACATCACAGGGGCTGGCTGGCTGCTGATTGGCTGCATGCATGGCATTGTGGGTGATCCCTCATTCCAGAGTTCTTTGCTCCATGTCCTAACACGTGCAGCAGCCATTTCGAAAAAAGTGCAATTCGTTACCACGAAGCACAAAGAAATTAGAATTTTTTCTGAAATTGGGTGACATAATAAATTTAAAAAAAGGAATTTTGTAGCACTTTGTGATTTTAAATAAAATATAACAATATGAAGAGACACTACTTTTTATTTTTCTGCTTCGTTTAGTATCACAGAACAAAGATGCCTTATTATTTGAATAACCAGATGCGGAAAAATATATAGCTCTTATGTCTGTCTGCATTCACTTAAAAAGCTAAACTGTGCCTGGCCTTATCAGAGAAAAACAGCATGGTCTTCAACTGATTAAGCTTAATTTACACATATATTCAGCCAAATGAGCCCAAATATTTGACTTGTCCGGTATGCTTGTGTGCATGCACACACAGTAGCATGTACCTTATGACTCTGGCTTCTATAAGTTGCTA
Source organism: Bufo gargarizans (assembly GCF_014858855.1). Lineage (NCBI taxonomy): Eukaryota > Metazoa > Chordata > Amphibia > Anura > Bufonidae > Bufo > Bufo gargarizans. The sequence continues at coordinate 295,645,393 of NC_058083.1, forward strand.
ATTACTTTGAGCAATACTATTACGCCTCACATAAACAGCACAAAGAAGAATACAGCTCTTTGATAAGAATTCATTAGACGTTCCATTGGCTCAGCATTTGAAATGGGCATGTACATTTTTTTAAAATCTCTATGCATACCAATATACATGTACAATTCCCACTTTTCTGCCTACAGCTGTTAACGCCAACTCATCAGGATTAGTATAACCTCAGTACAGCTAAAGTTTCAATCCGCTTTTCCTTGTCCTGCTACTTTTCTACAATACTGCTTATTTGCTGACTTAAACAGTTCTGGCAAGAGAATAGCTTATAGTAAGACAAGATGCTACATTTATAAAGCCTTATCTTTACATAATAATGGCTTCCATTATGGCTGATCTTTACTTGATAGATGGCTTTTCCATAGCTTATACTAATTGAGAAATCAAGAAGAGAACGCTGCAATTTTTTTTATCTGTCCTGCGCAAATGAAGTCTTTGCTCTAGTTACAAGATACCAGAAATCTAAATACTCCAACAGAAGCCAATAGCTTGGTAATTTTTAAGAAGATTGTGAATCACTTTAGTTGTATTTTTGGCAAACTTATTTCACTTTATCATCTTGGCATTTCATTACATTTTACGATCACAAAGTCAACTCTCCTGCAACAAAGCGAAACATGGTTCTTTGAAATAAATGTTGTCATTAACGAGCCATGCCAACCCCAGTGACAGATTTGCAGCTGTAATGAATAACACTTCCCGCAAAGTTCTCCTATCTGACAGAAAAGCTGTGACATTACTATAGGAAAATACGTAGGATCTCAGAGACAGATTGACGCTGGTGAATAACTAAACCCTTAGTTTTGACATGTACACATCAACCGCGTAAAACATACCACACATAGATCACCTGTCATCAACAGGCTTTGCTTGGACAAGAAGGAATTATGGCCACATTAGTTTTTTCCATGGTAATAATGATATATTGATTTCCAAGTCCTGTACTCAAACTTGCTAAAACTGTTGTCACTTAAACTTACAGGGGCATATTTATTAAGACCGGCATTTTAGACACCGGTCTTAATCAAAGGCCTCTCCATCCAGCGCCAGTTCTAAATGTAAGCCAGCTTCTGAGCTGTCTTACATTTAGACCATTTTCTACGCCTAAAACAGGCGTAGAAAATGCTGAATGAGATGGGACTGCTGACCTGTCACCTTCCCCGCCCATGCCACACCCACAATTGAGCAGGGAAAAGTCATATCTGCGCCTGAAATATGCCTAATTTAGTCATATTTCAGATTAGTAAATGATCCCCATAGTATCTAAATCTTAAAAGCTTGATCAGTTTGGACCAAATAAAGTTTCTGACATTTTCCATTTTGGAATTTTTCCTAAATTTCTAGCCAGGAGGTTTAGGGATCCTGTACACAGCTTATTTGTGTGTACAAACCCTCTATAGAGAGCAATGTATTGTATTTCTATAAATTTTATGCAACTGAGGTAGGACGCCAATCTGACATTGTAAATAGAGACGCACAGGGAGCATGCTGAGTGTTACAGGTGCTAAGACAACCATACAACACCTTTATAAAATTCACAATTTTAAATTGGGTGAAAAAATTTAATTATTCTGACCCTTTAAACATAGGTAATTTAAAGGCATTTTAACACTATCAAAATAATGTATAATCTGCAGGCATGTTATAGACCAGGGGGAGCTGGGTAGATTTATAGACTGGTATAGGAAAAGATTCAGTAAAAGTTGTATATAATTCATTTAAATTCCTGCTGATTCTGTGCTTTGAAGTCAAGGAGACAATGATTGACAGCTATCTCTGTATACAGAGTCATAGAGAGAAGTGTCACATACTTACAAGTCCATGCTCCGGTGGAGAGTCCAATCGTTCTGTTGCTGTAGCAACCGGTCCTGCTGACAGACGAGCTGGTCAGCCTATTCAGAAGCAAGGATGCTGGTGTAACGTACTTCCTGTCAGTGGGAGATTTGAACAGGAAGTTACTGGGAACAGGCACCTATGACTGGTCTTCTTTGACATGCCAGCATTTGTACATTTTTGCTTTGCCTCTGACTGACAATTATATTTCTGATATTACCTCCTGTTTTTAACCCTGCCTGTTAATTTACTGTTTGTATTTTGTCTGTGTCACGGTGGACAGGAACTCAGATACACAAACAACCAAATACACAAGTGTCTAGGCTAGATGCTGGGGACAGGTCACCTCCTAGCACATCCCTGACTTCTCTCCCTATGCTGCTAAGCCCACTTTCAGACCTTGATGGTAGGTAAGAAGGGTCCTCGTGCCTGGGCTGCAAACACCCTAGAATCCCTGAGATGGTGAAAGGAGAGAAGGGGCAGAAGACAGCCTAGACTGCAAACAACACAAACAGAAATGAAAATTATCTGAGCTGGAACAGACAATCCTTCCTTCCTGAATCCAAGACCAGAATGAATACTATAACCCGCATGGCCCTCTGGGATATAAGGCAATTTAAGCCAATGACCCCACCCAGAGCACCTGAAGGAAGGCGGATCCAGCATGATTCCAAAACAAACAAAAAGGTTAGACACGTGCTGCCAATCTGACAGACCTCCGCACACTGTCCGAACAGGGCATGACAGTACCCCCCCCCCCCCCGTTCTACGGGTGACCTCCGGGCACCCCGGACCAACCTTATCCTGGTGGGCTCTGTGAAAAGCCCTAACCAGTCGGCTGGCGTTGACCTCCAGTGCCGGAACCCACATCCTCTCCTCGGGGCCGTATCCCCTCCAGTGTACCAGGTACTGAAGGGAACCCCCGAAGAACTCTAGAATCAAGAATCCTGGAGATCTCGAACTCTAAATTCCCATCGACCAGAACAGGAGGAGGGGGCAATGGCGATGGTTCCATTGGTCTCACATATTTTTTCAATAAAGATCTATGGAACACATCATGGATCCTCCAAGTCTGCGGAAGATCCAGTCGAAACGCTACTGGATTGATCAGCGCAGATATTTTGAACGGCCAATAAATCTTGGACCCAGTTTCCAAGATGGCACTCTCAATTTAATGTTTTTAGTGGACAACCACACCAGATCACCCGCACACAGGTCCGGACCAGTCACACGTCTCCTGTCAGCCATTCGGTTATATCTCTCACCCATCATCTCCAAATTCACTTGTATCCTCCGCCAGATAGAGGATAAGTTAGAAGAAAACCTTTCCTCCTCTGGCATCCCAGAGGAACTAGTCCCAGAAAAGGTACCAAACTGAGGATGAAAACCATATGTGCCAAAAAATGGCGACTTACCCGTGGATTCCTGTCTACGGTTATTCAAAGCAAACTCCGCTAAGGGCAGGAATGAGGACCAGTCATCCTGATTCTCCGCCACAAAGCACCTCAAGTAGGTCTCCAGGTTCTGATTAGTACGTCCAGTCTGTCCATTCGACTGCGGATGGAAAGCCGAAGAGAACGAAAGTTGAATGCCAAGCATAGAGCAGAACGCCCTCCAGAACCTGGAGACAAACTGCGTGCCCCTATCAGAAACCACATCCGAAGGAATACCATGCAATCTCACAATATTGTCAACAAAAATTTGCGCAAGAGTCTTGGCATTAGGCAGACTAGTTAACAATATAAAATGAGTAATCTTGCTAAAACGATCAACTACCACCAAAATTACTGTTTTCCCCGAGGAACTCGGAAGATCGGTAATAAAGTCCATGGACAAGTGCGTCCAAGGACGAGACGGAATAGATAAAGGAAGGAGTGAACCAGCCGGTCGAGTATGAGCAACCTTAGATCGTGCACAGGTCTCACATGCTGTCACGTAATCCTCAATGCTCCTACATAACCCGGGCCACCAGAACCTCCGAGACACAAGGTCACAGGTGGACTTACCACCAGGATGTCCGGCAAGGACAGTATCGTGATGTTCCTTGAAAACCTTGTATCGCAGTTCTTCGGGAACAAACAACCTCCCTGGGGGACAGGAACCAGGAGCCCCTCCTGGGCTCCCAACACCTCCATCTCCAATTCGGGATACAAAGCGGAAACTACAACCCCGTCAGCCAAAATTGGAGCAGGATCCTCTGAACTACCTCCCCCAGGAAAACTGCGAGACAACGCATCTGCCTTGATGTTTTTGACCCCCGGCGAAAAGTAACAACAAAATTGAACCTGGTAAAAAACAGTGACCATCTGGCCTGTCTAGGGTTCAGAAGCTTGGCAGATTGCAGGTAAGCCAAATTTTTATGATCCGTATAGACAGTAACGGGGTGAGAAGCCCCCTCCAACCAGTGACGCCATTCCTCAAAGGCCAACTTTATAGATAGAACCTCTCTATCTCCCACATCATAGTTCCTCTCGGCGACCGAGAGCTTCTTGGAAAAGAAAGCACACGGGACCCATTTGCCAGGAGAAGAACCCTGTGACAGCACCGCTCCCACCCCCACTTCTCATGCATCCACCTCCACCACGAATGGTTGAGACACATCGGGCTGCACCAGAATGGGAGCAGACGCAAAACACTCCTTAATAGTCGAAAAGGCCTGCAATGCCTCCTCCGACCAAACAGAGACGTCAGTGCCCTTCTTTGTCATATCAGTCAGAGGTTTAACAATGGTGGAATAGTTTAGAATACATTTTCTATAATAGTTAGTAAACCCCCCAAACCACATCAAAGCTTTCTGATTCTCTGGTCGGTCCCATTCCAGAACCGCCTGGACTTTTTCGGGGTCCATAGAAAACCAGAGTCGGAAAGCTGATATCCCAAAAACGGAAGCTCCTGCACAGAAAACACACATTTTTCCAATTTGGCATATAACTTATTCTCCTGAAGGATCGTCAAAACCTGTCTCACATGATCCTGATGGGTCTTCAGATCAGGAGAGTAAATTAAAATGTCATCTAAGTAAACTACCACGAACCTCCCCACCAAGTGATGAAAAATGTCATTGACGAATCGCTGAAATACCGCTGGCGCGTTTGTCAACCCAAAAGGCATAAGCAGATTCTCAAAATGACCCTCGTGCGTATTTAAGGCCATCTTCCACTCATCCCCTTCCTTGATTCTGATCAGATTGTAGGCCCTTCTCTAATCCAACTTGGAGAACACCCTGGCACCAACAATCTGATCAAAAAGGTCGGAGATCAAAGGAAGGGGATACGGATCCCGGACCGTAATACGGTTCAATTCCTGAAAATCCAAGCACGGTCTCAGTGATCCATCTTTTTTCTTGACAAAGAAAAAACCTACTGCCACCAGAGACTTAGATTACCTAATAGGACCTTTTGCCAAACTCTCTGCGATATACTTTCGCATGACCTCTCTTTCAGGTTGGGAAAGATTGTAAAGGCGAGACTTTGGCAACTTAGCTCCTGGGATGAGATTAACTGGACAATCATAGTCACAATGAGGGGGCAATTCCTGGGTCCCACCCTCTGAAAAGACATCCGCAAAGTCTGAGAGATATTGAGGTAGAACCGCAGTGGACACCCCAGAGATAGATGTGCCAAGACAATTCTCCGAACAAAATTCTCCCAAACCAATAATTTGTCATGCTTGCCAATCAATAATTGGATTATGTTTTGTCAACCACGGTAAACCTAGGAGTATAGGAGCAGGAAAATCCCTCATGACAAAACAAGATATAAACTCTACATGTGAATCACCCACCCTCAACTGAATACCATGTGCAATATGAGTGAGACTCCTTTGAGAAAGAGGTGAAGAATCTATTGCAAACACCGGAATCGCCCTTTCTAAAGTGCACGTACTTAGACCCAGATTTACAAGAAAGTCAATAAGGTTTAACCCAGCACCACAGTCAATGAATACCTCAACAAAAAATGTTCTGACCGGAGGGCCAGAGAAAAGGGCGGCAGAGAAAAAGCCCAGGATTGCGCGTCCCCTTTAAGCAGAGACATGATGATACCAACCCTCTGACTTTCATCACCTGACGAAAATGGACACAGTCGAAAAAACAATTTGCATGACTCTTTAAAGCGGATAAAATCATCCGCACCTGTGAGGAATATGGATTAATATTTACTGTCAGCCATGGCCTCACCCCCCCCCCCCCCAATTTGCTGACAGACAGCAGAGGTAGGGATTTCCCTGCTTCAAAGCCCCCCCAGCCCTGATTGCAATTTGATGCACCTCTTAGCATGACTCAGAGTACATGCAAAATAAGTTTCCACCCCCCCCCCCCCCCCCAGCCAACTGAGTGTCAGTTGGCCAGGAAGACACCCCTCAGGGGGTCCAAGCTTCAAGGAGAAGTTCACACCTCTGTGCAGCAGTTGGGAGCCACCTGAATCTGCAGGGAAAAAAACCCTGCTGTGGGTATCTGCTTTTGCCTGGATCAATGAGATTTCCTAGACATATTGGCACCTACCTCTCATAAGGAATTATGAATCACCTGGCCATCGCAGGCGCAAACCGGATACATATTTGTGTCACGGTGGCCACGAGGTACGGTCCCATGGTCTTGGTTTACTCGTACCCAGTCGGGGTAGGGAGATACCCAAATCTCCCCATAGAAACCGCCTACCGGTACCAGGTTTGGGCTCTACTTGTAGCCGGAACCCAGGCAGAGGGACCCAGGAAATAGCAGGAGATCACAGCCCCTCGTGTGGCCTCCGGCTCAGGACATCCCAAGGAACTTTCATCATACTTGGTAACTTACTTTCACACTGCTTAATCCTATTGTACCCATATAATCTGTATCTGTAATCTCAGACCACTGTATATATTGTCTGTGTATATTGTGTCATATCTAGTGTGCTCTTACAGCGATTAAATCTATAATTTAATCTTGTGCTATCTTGTATCTCGATCACGAATCCCCACGTCCGTGTTTTGGCCTAGTTATAAGCTACCGTGGGTTGGTTTCTGACCCTATATAATCCCGTTAGCGGACCGGGCTTATATCAAACGAGAAACTGGTGGCAGTTACCCGGGCTGAGTGTGGGCTGTTTTCACTGCGGCAGTAAAAAGGCCCTTCCAGCTTGTTGCCTCTCTGTGCCCGCGTGGACAGGAGGTGTGTGTGTGTAAACTATACCAGCCTGACCTTACGTGCTCCTCTGGAGGGCGTAACTTCACGTTTTTGGTAAACCCCGTGATCATACCAGGTCTCGTGAGCTCGACGTGGTTGACGTCAGCGGACACGAGGGGTGGTATTCATCACAGCACCCCCTGTAAATTTCTCGGGAAGAGCAACTTTAGGCTCCCCTCCAATTTGACCTGCACCTGATGCCAGAACACTCTGACACTGTGTGACCGAACTACGCAGATCCACAACCTCTAGGGATAATCCCTGCATGCGGTCAACCAGTGCATCAATTGACGCCATCACAAAACCGCTGAGTAATGGCAGTCATAGTATGGTGGGTTATAATGTCACGGCGGACAGGAACTCAGATACACAAGCAACCAAATACACAAGTGTCTAGGCTAGATGCTGGGGACAGGTCACCTCCTAGCACATCCCTGACTTCTCTCCCTATGCTGCTATGCCCACTTTCAGACCTTGATGGTAGGTAAGAAGTGTCCTCGTGCCTGGGCTGCAAACACCTTAGAATCCCTGAGATGGTGAAAGGGGAGAAGGGGCAGAAGACACACAAATAGCCTCGACCGCAAACAACACAAACAGAAATTAAACTTATCTGAGCTGGAACAGACAATCCTTCCTTCCTGAATCCAAGACCAGAATGAATACTATAACCCGCACGGCCCTCTGGGATATAAGGCAATTTAAGCCAATGACCCCACCCAGAGTACCTGAAGGAAGGCGGATCCAGCATGATTCCAAAACAAACAAAAAGGTTAGACACGTGCTGCCAATCTGACAGACCTCTGCACACCGTCCGAACAGGGCATGACAGTCTTTCTCTCTGGTTTGGACTCTTGCCTGTTTTTAACTTAGTTTTGGATTCAGATCCTGTACTGGTTTTGCGTGTCTGGTTCTGACCTCTTTCTGTCTGACTACTCTTTACCACTCCTGGATAGACTCCTGCACTTAGTCAAGTTGTGGATTGTCACCAAGTTATGGGTCACCGTTTAGGTAAGTAGGTAGGGACAGTGGTGCGGGTGAAGTACAGGGCTGGACTCTTACCAACCCTACATGACAGGAATGCTATCAATCACTGATAGTACCACCTCATTGACTTCAAAGTCCAGAATCTTTTCTTACAAAACGATATATCAATCTTCTCAGCTTCTCCTGTTCTACCTGCAGGTCAGATACCAATTTCAACATGACAGGTTTTCTTTAATATAAAACAATGCATTACCATCTAAATAATGATCTGGATCAAATATTGCTATTTTCAAACAGTCAACTGGCCTCAGAAAAAAAAATTATTAGCATTACACTAAGTGAGCGTTAAATATTTGACAGAAAGCAAATGCACCCTTCAAAATATTAATCACACAAGATACTGTAACAAAAAGGAGATAGGACACAAACAATGTGAATGCTGTGATATAGCTCATCAGTCAATGCACTTGACTTAAGTACAAGAAAGCTGTATACTGTACCTGCTGTCATTGCTTCTGTATTTGTTGCTTTACAGTGGAAAAAACATCTCTGCTACAGAATGACTTATTCATTCATCAATCTTCTGTAGGGGTGACAGCCTTGAAGTGGATAAATAAGTATAAGGACTCCTAGAGCGAGCAGAAAGAACACTTAGACATGCAGAGAATGAAAGGACTAAACGTCAAGCGGAAATAGTAAAGTATAGGAAGGCTGGAAAAATATTAGCAGGATAGCATGAATGTAAAATATGACAAAGTATATACAAAAAGTAGAAGAGCAGACAATTGTGTGTATGCAGCTAAAATATAAATAATAAAAAAATTGAGATGAGCAAATTTTAAAAAAAATTGATTCGGCTGGTTTGGCGAATTTTCACCAAAAATTCAGTTTGATATGAATTTATTTGTGGCGAATAGCGTTAAAAAATGTCTATTTCCTGGCTGCAGAGAGCCTTTATAGTGGTGTAGAACACTGTGCCTTGCAATAACACGCATAGGGAGTCTGCTTTGGTAGTGAAATAATATTGTGAGTAGTGTTGATCGAGCATGCTCGGCCGAACACCAGTTCGGCTCGAGCATCTCGATGCTCAGCACATGGCGGCATTCAGCCGAATACCGCATGTGCTCGAGCGCAATGCTTGAGTCTCCTCCCCGCAAATAAATGTGTAGGTGAGTACTGCCCTTCACTGTAATGCTGTAGCCATGTTGGTTACTGGCATTAGAGTGATTGGTTGGCCGGAACGCGTCATCGGGTCCTATATAGCACCCGATGACACGTGTTTGGCTCAGTGTTAGTCAGGGAGATCTGTGCTAAAGAAGGGAAAGATAGTGTAGGGAGTGAATTATTTTTTTTTCAATAGGAAAACTTGTCAGAGACCCAAAAGTCCTTTTAACCCCTTAAGGACACATGACGTACCGGTACGGCATGTTTCCCGAGTCCTTAAGGACACATGACGTACCGGTACGTCATGGCTTTAAATAGCGATGCCGGCGCCGCGGGGGTTAATCGGAACGGGATGCCGGCTGAAATCATTCAGCCGGCATCCTGTAACAATGCAGGGGGGGGTCATTTGACCCCCCCGCATCGACGATCGCAGAAAACCGCAGGTCAATTCAGACCTGCGGTTTTCTGCGTTTCCGGTCCATTCGGGTGTCCTGTGACCCGATGAACCGGAAAAAGACTGCGATCGGTGGCGTAATTTTACACCACCAATCGCAGTCCGAGGATTTGCAGAGGCGGAGCTGGCCCTGGTGCTGAACGCCGCTGTCCAGGGTGCTGATTGGTGCAGGGGAGAGAGGCGCGAGATTCAAACTTCCTGCGCTCCTCTCTCCCCTCCTCTTCCTGTTCTGCACGAGCACCCGGCAGCATCGTCCAGCACCAGCTCCTGTGTCCCCCTAATCGCCATCCATCACCCTCCTGCACCCATCGCCACCCAGGTAGGTTAGGGTCAGTGAGGGAGAGGCACCTTTAGGCAGGGATAGAAGGGAAAAGTTAGAAGAAAAAAAAAAAAAAAAAAAAAAAAAAAAAAAAAAAAAAATCACATTTATTCCAAACTTTTTTTTTTCAGCTACCAGACCCCAGACCCCCCTGCCACTTGCCCCCCCCCCCGCATCCCCCCCACCACCAGCCCCCCCCTCACCACCAGACCCCCCCACCACCACTTTTTTTTTTCTGCGTGCGCTGACTGGCCGGCACTTTTTAGCGTCCGTCCACTGTTAGCGCATCGCCCGCCCCACCGCCCCACCACCCCACCGACCGCTGATCAGCGTTGAACCGCTGATCAGCAAGTTTGAACTTTTTTTTTTTTTTTTTCTAACACTTGCCCATTTTTTTTGCCTGGACTTTTAGTACGTGAACACCCGTGCCCCCACACACACGCACATAGAATAAAGGTTTACACGCACGCACATACACACGCACACACACACACCCATGGCCCGCCGGGTGTTCTCGGCCGAGGAGGCATATGCCCAGATTGCCTCCGACTCTGAGAGCCCCAGTGAGGATGAGGATGACCCCACGTTCCTTTTGTCATCCGCATCCTCCTCATCATCATCGGATGACGATGAGCCACCGAGGCAGCGGAGACGCCGCCAGGCGGAGCCAGGGGCCACACATGCTAGGGATCCTGTGGCCCACCCTAGTACGAGCCGCCCTGGGGTTCGTACTGGTTTCCCGGCCCACCAAATAAGTTCACCGGAGCCCCCTGCCGATGAACTTAGCTGGTGTCCCCCAGTGGACTTTGAGCCTGAGATTCCGGATTTCGCTGGCAATCCTGGAATCCAGATTCCCACAGTGGGGTTTACTGAAATAGACTTTTTTAGTTTTTTTTTCAGTAACCCACTGGTGAATCTGATGGTGGAGCAGACGAATCTGTACGCCCAACAGTTCGTCGCTCAAAACCCGGGCTCATTTTTGGCTAGACCCGGTGGCTGGACGCCGGTCAGTGCAGCCGAGATGAGGACATTTTGGGGCCTCGTGCTGCATATGGGTCTAGTGCAAAAACCCAGTGTCAGGCTGTACTGGAGTGGGGACGTCCTATACCAGACCCCACTGTACAGTACGGCCATGACACGCTCCCGGTTTGAGGCCATCCGGAAATGTCTGCATTATTCCGATAATGCAGCATGTCCCCCCCGAAGTGATCCTGCCTATGACCGGCTGTACAAGATACGGCCGGTCATCGATCACTTTGGGGCCACATTTCAGCAGGCCTACGTACCTGGAAGGGAGGTCGCGGTTGATGAGTCTCTCGTTGCGTTCAAGGGGAGACTCAGTTTCCGCCAATACATTCCCACAAAGCGGGCGAGGTATGGCGTGAAGCTATACAAAATTTGTGAGAGTACCTCAGGGTACACTTACAAATTTCGTGTGTACGAGGGGCGAGATTCCCGGATTCAACCACCAGAATGTCCCCCCACTCTGGGTGTTACCGGGAAACTCGTGTGGGACCTTATGTACCCACTGCTGGATAAGGGTTACCACTTGTACGTGGACAACTTTTATACCAGCATTCCCTTGTTCAGGTCCCTTGCCGCCAGATCCACGTTCGCTTGTGGGACCGTGCGGAAAAATCAACGCGGCCTCCCTGCCCACCCCCTCCAGGTACCTATCCCCAGGGGTGAGACCCGTGCACTTACCAGTGGAAATCTGTTGCTGGTCAGGTATAAGGACAAGAGGGATGTCCTTATGCTGTCCACAATCCACGGTAACAGCACCACCCCAGTCTCTGTGCGAGGTACCACGGCAACGGTCCTCAAGCCCGATTGTATCGTCGCCTACAATCGGTATATGGGAGGAGTTGATCTCTCTGATCAAGTCCTCAAGCCATATAATGCCATGCGCAAAACCCGGGCATGGTACAAAAAAGTTGCGGTCTACATGGTGCAGGTTGCCATGTACAACTCTTTTGTACTATCCCGAAGCGCTGGCAGCACAGGGACATTCCTCCAATTCTATGAGGCAGTCCTCAAAGACCTGATCTTTTCGGACCGGGAAAGAGCAGGCCGGAGTACCTCGGGAACTGGAGGCGCCCGGATCGTCCCTGGCCAACACTTTCCAGGTGTGGTCCCCCATACTGGAAAGAAGGGACGAACCCAAAAAAGATGCAGAGTGTGTCACAAGAGGGGGATACGGAAGGACACCACTACTCAGTGTGACACTTGCCCCGATCATCCGGGCCTCTGCATTATCGATTGCTTCAGGGAGTATCACACTTCCATGGAGTACTAAATTTTTATAATCTCCAACAGTCCCCTAGAGAACATAAAACACTATGGCTCTCAGACTTTGGAGACACAGAAACAATTTTTTTTCCCCAAAAAAATATTAGTTTTAGTGCAGGCATCCTCAAACTGCGGCCCTCCAGATGTTGTAAAACTATAACTCCCAGCATGCCCAGACAACCTACAGCCATCAGCAGGGCATGGTGGGAATTGTAGTTTTAGTTTTAGGATGCCTGCTTAGTGTCTCCAAAGTCTGAGAGCCATACATATTGGGCATCGTCGCGTGCGTAAAAGTCGTCGCTATAAAAATAACATTTGACCAAACCCCTCGGATGAACGGTGTTAAAAATATAAAATAAAAACGGTGCCAAAACACCCATTTTTGGGCAAAATTTCCATTTGAATCCTTTTTTTCAGTAATAAAGCAAGGGTTAACAGCCAAAAAAAACTCAATATTTATGGCCCTGATTCTGTAGTTTGCAGAAACACCCCATATGTGGTCGTAAATGGCTATATAGCCGCACGGCAGGGCATAGAACGAAGGGAACTCCATATGGTTTCTGGAAGGCAGATTTTGATGGACAGTTTTTTTTTTTGACACCATGTCCCATTAGAAGCCCCCCCTGATGTAGCCTAGACTAGAAACTCCAAAAAAGTGACCCCATCTAAGAAACTACACCCCTCAAGGTATTCAAAAGTTACTTTATAAACTTTGTTAACCCTTTAGGTGTTCCACAAAACTAAATAGCAAATGTAGAAAAATTTTAGAATTTAATTTTTTTGTTACCTTGCCTCAAAAAAGTGTAATATAGAGCAACCAAAAATCATATTTACCCCTAAAATAGTACCAAATCAACAACCACCTTATCCCGTAGTTTCCTAGATGGGGTCACTTTTATGGAGTTTCTACTCTAGGGGTGCATCAGGGGGCTTGAAAGGGTACATGGTATAAATAAACCAGTCCAGCAAAATCTGCCTTCCAAAAACCGTATGGCGTTCCCCTTCTTCTATGTCCTGCCGTTTAGCCAAATAGTAGTTTACGACCACATTTGGGGTGTTTTTGCAAACTACAGAATCAGGGCAACCCATTTTGAGTTTTGTTTGGCTGTTAACCCTTGTTTTACTCCTGGAAAAAATTGATTATATTGGAAAATTTTCCAAAAAATAGAAATTTCTAAATTGTTTCTCCATCTGCCAATAACTCTTGTGGAACACCTAAAGGGTTAACAAAGTTTGTAAACCCAGTTTTGAATACCTTGAGGGGTGTACTTTCTTAGATGGAGTCACTTTTTTGAAATTTCTATTCTAGGGGTGCAACAGGGGGCTTCAAATGGGACATGGTATAAACAAAACCAGTCCTGCCAAATCTGCCTTCCAAAACCCATATGGTGTTCCCCTCCTTCTATGTCCTCCCGTTCGGCCAAACAGTAGTTTACGACCACATATGGGGTGTTTTTGCAAACTACAGAATCAGGGCAACCCATTTTGAGTTTTGTTTGGCAGTTAACCCTTGTTTTACTCCTGGAAAAAATTGATTATATTGGAAAATTTTCCAAAAAATAGAAATTTCTAAATTGTTTCTCCATCTGCCAATAACTCTTGTGGAACACCTAAAGGGTTAACAAAGTTTGTAAACCCAGTTTTGAATACCTTGAGGGGTGTACTTTCTTAGATGGAGTCACTTTTTTGAAATTTCTATTCTAGGGGTGCAACAGGGGGCTTCAAATGGGACATGGTATAAACAAAACCAGTCCTGCCAAATCTGCCTTCCAAAACCCATATGGTGTTCCCCTCCTTCTATGTCCTCCCGTTCGGCCAAACAGTAGTTTACGACCACATATGGGGTGTTTCTGCAAACTACAGAATCAGGGCAACCCATTTTGAGTTTTGTTTGGCAGTTAACCCTTGTTTTTTTCCAGGAAAAAATTGATTATATTGGAAAATTTTCCAAAAAATCTAAATTCTAAAAATGTATGTCCATTTGCCATGAAGTGTTGTGGAAGACCTAAAGGGTTAACAAAGTTTGTAAAAACAGTTTTGAATACCTTGAGGGGTGTAGTTTCTAGAATGGGGTCATTTTTGGGCGGTTTCTATTATGTAAGCCTCACAAAGTGACTTCAAACCTGAACTGGTCCATAAAAAGTGGGATTTTGAAGATTTCCGAAAATTTCAAAATTTGCTTCTAAACTTCTAAGCCTTGTAACATCCCCAAAAAATAAAATATCATTCCCAAAATGCTACAAACATGAAGTAGACATATGGGGAATGTAAAGTCATCACAATTTTTGGGGGTATTACTATGTATTACAGAAGTAGAGAAACTGAAACTTTGAAATTTGCAAATTTTTCAAAATTTTTGGTAAATATGGTATTTTTTTATGCAAAAAAATTAACTTTTTTGACCCAATTTTAGCAGTGTCATGAAGTACAATATGCGACGAAAAAACAATCTCAGAACGGCCTGGGTAAGTCAAAGCGTTTTAAAGTTATCAGCACTTAAAGTGACAGTGGTCAGATTTGCAAAAAATGGCCTGGTCCTTAAGGTGAAATAGGGCTGTGTCCTTAAGGGGTTAAGGACTATTGTTGTGTGAGGCAGCAGCAATATATATTTTTAGCGCAACCTGCGCTAATTTGCTAAAACTTTACAGATCCAAAAGTCCTTTTAAAGATTGTGTGTGGCAGCAATATCTATTTTTAGCGCATCCTGCGCTAAATAGCGTACAATAGTTAGGAAGCTGCAGACAGCGTGTAACAGTCCTACAGGCTCACCTGAGTCAGAGGACAGCTGGCTGGAGGTAGGAGTGGAGCCCAGTGGCAAGGACCGCAGGCAGGTAATAAGCGTGGTCAGACAATCCGGATGGCAATGGTGGTAGCAGTTCAGTAGGTAGGGGCAAAGCAGAAGAGTAGTCGGTAGGCAGGCGGTAGGTCAGGGCAGGCGGCAGTAAGCGTGGTCAGACAATCCAGATGGCAACGGTGGTAGCAGTTCAGCAGGTAGGGGCAAAGCAGAAGAGTAGTCGGTAGGCAATTCCTGGTCAGCAGTGGTAGTAGCGGTAGTAGAAAGTAGCAAGAGCAGCAGATGAGGAGAAGCTTGATCAAGGCTCAGGAGCTCAATAATCAGCAAGCTAGAGTGCAAGGGGCTGGACTTATATAGGGAAGTACCAGGTGTGGGGAATCAAGGGTGATGAGCAAGGCTTGGCAAGACTGAGGTTAACTAATAGGTTTCAGGGAGGAATGTCCAGAGAGGATGGTAGCCTAGTAAGCAGGGCTACTGCCTGGGATGTGGCTGGTCACGGGTTCGAATCCCGACAGTACTCCCCCCCTTCCAAGGTGACCTCCGGGCACCGCAGGGGCAGGCTTACCGGGGTGCCGTTGGTGGAACTCTTTTACCAGTCTGGGGGCGTGGACATTCTCTTCTGGCTCCCAGGAGTTATCCTCGGGAGGGTAACCCTCCCACCCAATTAGGTATTGTAGTCTTCCCCGGTGGATCCTGGAGTCGAGGATCTTTGCGACAACATATTCTTCTTCACCCTGTACCCTCACGGTTGGTGGTGGGGGCGAGTGGCGGCCTGTGAAGGTGTTCTCCACGTAAGGCTTGAGGAGAGAGCAATGGAAGACAGGGTGCACCCTAATGGAGTCCGGAAGGTCGAGCCGGAACGTGACCTCGTTGATTTGTGCGGTGATCCGGAACGGACCCATGTATCTTTGGGCAAATTTTTTGGAGGGGACCTTCAATCTGAGGTTCCTGGTGGACAGCCATACCTTGTCTCCCACATGGAAGCCCGGGGTGGGTTTGCGACGTCTGTCTGCTCCCTGTTTAAAGCGCCTCTGGGCAAGCTGGAGGTTGTCTATAATGTTCTCTTGTGCCTCCTGTAGGGTTGTTAGGCGTTCGGCCACTGCTGGGAGGGTGGAGGCAACGGGTAGGTGGGGAATGAACACCGGGTGCGAGCCTGTGTTAGCAAAGAAGGGGCTGTGCTTGGTTGAGCTG
This sequence comes from Bufo gargarizans, assembly GCF_014858855.1. Taxonomy (NCBI): domain Eukaryota; kingdom Metazoa; phylum Chordata; class Amphibia; order Anura; family Bufonidae; genus Bufo; species Bufo gargarizans. Next base: position 295,661,624 of record NC_058083.1, read on the forward strand.
TGCTCAGCATTGTTGTAGGCGAACTCGGCCGTGGGGAGATGATCAAGCCAGTCATCCTGCAGGTGGGAGCTGAAACAGCGTAGGTATTGCTCTAGGGTCTGATTAGTTCTCTCCGTCTGCCCGTTTGACTGAGGGTGGAAAGCAGAGGACAGGTTCACTTTAACCCCGAGCGCCAGGCAGAAGTTCTTCCAGAACTTTGAGGCAAATTGTACACCTCGGTCGGAGACCACGTCGTCCGGGATCCCATGCAGCCTGAAGACCTCTCTGAGAATAAGATCGGCCGTCTGTTTGGCTGTGGGTAGGCCTTTGTAGGGGATGAAATGGGCCATCTTGGTGAGACGGTCAACCACGACCAGGATGGTGTTCATCCCTTTTGAAGGAGGAAGGTCTACCACAAAGTCCATGGAGATCGAGCCCCAGGGGCGGGAGGGAATCGGGAGAGGTTGTAACAGACCCACGGGAGAGGAACGAGGAGTCTTATTGCGGGCACAGACCGTGCACGAGGAGATGTACCTCTTGATGTCCTCCTTGTATGTTGGCCACCAGAAGGAGCGGGAGAGAAGCTCCTGGGTCTTTCTTGTGCCAAAATGGCCGGCCACCTTGGAGTCATGGTTGAGTTTGAGCACTTCGAGCCGTGCGATTTCTGGTACATATAGTTGTAGGTCCTGATGAAACCAATGACCGTTCTTAAACGTAAGGCTGACATTGCCTGTGGGGTGGGAGAGGAAGGGGTCATTTTCATATCCTTCTTTGATTGTGCCCAGGAGTTCTTTAGAGTAGGTGGCCCCTACGACCCTTCTCTCGGGCAAGATGTTATTTTGGCCCTTGTTACTCTGTGAGGGCTCGGAAAACATTCTGGAAAGGGCGTCAGCCTTGCCGTTTTTTGATCCAGGGCGATAGGTGATGAGATAGTTGAAGCGGGAAAAGAATAGGCTCCATCTGGCCTGTCTGGCTGAGAGTCTCTTAGCGCTGCGGATGAACTCGAGGTTCTTGTGGTCAGTTAGTACGATTATGGGGTTGGTGGCTCCCTCCAGCAGGTGTCTCCACTCGGAGAAGGCATCCTTGATCGCCAGTAGTTCTTTGTTCCCGATGTCATAGTTCTTCTCAGAGGGGAACATCTGGCGGGAGAAATATGCGCACGGGTGTAATAGCATCATCTCCCCTGTCCGTTGTGACAAAACTGCCCCCACCGCAGAGTCTGATGCATCCACTTCGACTGTAAATGGGAGCTCGGGGTTCGGGTGGATTAGGATTGGGGCAGAAGTGAAGAGGAGTTTCAACTTGGTGAAGGCCTCCTGGGCCTCGGGTGTCCAGGAGAAGGGGACTGCCTTCTTGGTGAGTTCGGTGATTGGTGCTTTGACCTTGGAAAAGTTCCGGACAAACTTCCGATAGAAGTTGGCGAAGCCAATGAATCTTTGTATCTCCTTCTCGTTTTTCGGAACGGGCCAGTTCATCACAGCTTGGACCTTCCCCGGGTCCATACTTAGGCCCTCTGGGGAGATGATGTATCCGAGGAACTGAGTGGTGGTTCGCTCAAACTCGCATTTCTCTAGCTTGATATAGAGAGAGTTCTGTCTGAGCCTCTGCAGTACCCTGCGGACGTGTTCGCGGTGCTGCTCGAGGTCTTCAGAGAAGATCAAGATGTCGTCCAGGTAAACGACTACAAACAGATCCAGCATGTCCCTGAGGACGTCGTTAATGAAGTGCTGGAAGGTGGCGGGAGCATTGCAGAGTCCGAAAGGCATGACCAGGTACTCGAAATGACCATAACGTGTCCGGAAGGCGGTCTTCCATTCGTCCCCAGGGCGGATTCGGATGAGGTTGTAGGCCCCTCGAAGGTCAAGTTTGGTGAAGATCTTCGCTTCCCGGAGTCTCTCAAGGAGTTCGGAAATCAGTGGGAGCGGGTACCGGTTTTTTACGGTTATGTCATTAAGCTTTCTGTAGTCTATGCAGGGACGCAGGGAGGAGTCTTTTTTCTCTACGAAGAAAAAGGGGGCTCCCGCGGGAGAGGTGGAGGGCCGGATGAACCCCTTCCTCAGGTCCTCGTCCAGGTACTCTTTCAGAGCCTTGAGTTCAGGCTCTGAGAGGGAGTAGATACTGCCAAAGGGTATTTCGGCCCCGGGCAACAGTTCTATAGGGCAGTCGTAGGGTCGGTGTGGTGGCAGCTTGTCTGCGTTTTTCTTGTCGCAGACATCCTGGAACTCGCTGTATTGAGGGGGTAGCAGATCCTTGACAGATAGTTTTGAGATGGTGGTGTCTTCGGGTGGAAGGACGGGTTTGTGGGAGCAATTTAGCGTGCAGAACTCGGACGGGAATCGTATGCAGCGGGTTTCCCAGTCCACCGAGGGGTTGTGGGTGGCCAACCATGGGATGCCCAAGATCACTGGGAACTTCGGGGAGGCGATCAGAGAGAAGTGGATCTTTTCACGGTGATCTGGTTCTATGAGGAGTTGTAGTTCGGTGGTCTCGTGAGTGGCCGGCCCCGAGGAGAGTGGGGATCCGTCGACGGTTTCCAGGTCAACGGGGGCTGCCTTGATTGTCAGTGGAATATTCTTTTCGCGGGCGAAGGTTAGGTCCATGAAGTTGCCTCCCGCCCCGGAGTCTAACATCGCTGAACAGGGGAGTTGTCGCCCCTCAATCTCGATGAGGATGGGGACGATGAAGTGGGATCCATGAGCCGCCGTGTTGTTATTTTCAGGGGCTGCTGGTGGGGTTGGAGTCTGTGGTTGCTCCTTTAGTTCCGTGATGGCAATAGTTTTTCGGATCTTATGAGGACATTTGATGGCAAAATGACCCGGCTCCCCACAGTAGAGGCAGAGGTTTTCGGCCAGCCGTCTCTCCTTCTCAGCTGTGGATAGAGACCTACGTAGAGCGTCGACCTGCATAGGTTCAGTTGCTGACCGGGGGTCGCGCTGGGCGGTGGAAGAGAAGGAATAAGTGGGTCTGTGGTCCAAGGACCAGAGTCTTTCTTTCTTCCTCTCGGAGAGTCTTTGATCTATCCGGATGCATAACTGAATGAAGTCGTCCAGATCGTCCGGGGCCTCAACTCTGGCGAGTTCGTCCTTTATTAATTCGGACAGGCCTCGCCGGAATTGGCTCCTCTGTGCCGCTGGGTTCCAGGTGGTGTCCGTGACCCAACGGCGAAACTCAGCAGTGTATTCGGCGACGGAGCGTCTCCCTTGCCGCAGACTATGTAGTCGCGCCTCGGCTGTCGCACAGCGGTTGGGGTCGTCGAAGACTTGGCTCATTGCGGTGATGAAGTTGTTTAGGTTGTTCAGGAGCTGATTGTTAGTCTCCACGTATGGTGATGCCCATGCTAATGCTTCATCCGTCAGGAGATTGACCATGAATAGCACCTTCTTTTTCTTTTTCTGTCACCGCCGAATCTTGATGGGAGTGGCATGCGGGTGTCTGCAGCCGTGCCGCGGACGTCCAGGAGTTGCCTCTGTAGTTCAATAATCTCGCTCTGTTGGCTTTGGACTATGACTTGGAGCTGGGCAAATTTCTCCTGATATGTAGTACCAAATAGGGATGAGCGAACTCGAACTGTATAGTTCGGGTTCGTACCGAATTTTGGGGTGTCCGTGACACGGACCCGAACCCGGACATTTTCGTAAAAGTCCGGGTTCGGGTTCGGTGTTCGTCGCTTTCTTGGCGCTTTTGTGACGCTTTCTTGGCGCTTTTTGAAAGGCTGCAAAGCAGCCAATCAACAAGCGTCATACTACTTGCCCCAAGAGGCCATCACAGCCATGCCTACTATTGGCATGGCTGTGATTGGCCAGAGCACCATGTGACCCAGCCTCTATTTAAGCTGGAGTCACATAGCGCCGCCCGTCACTCTGCTCTGATTAGCGTAGGGAGAGGTTGCGGCTGCGACAGTAGGGCGAGATTAGGCAGATTAACTCCTCCAAAGGACTTGATTAACTGATCGATCTGCAGCTGTGGATCATTGAGCTGCTGATCCTCAATTGCTCACTGTTTTTAGGCTGCACAGACCGTTTGTCAGTCTCATTTTTCTGGGGTGATCGGCGGCCATTTTGTGTCTTGTGGTGCGCCAGCACAAGCTGCGACCAAGTGCATTTAACCCTCAATGGTGTGGTTGTTTTTTGGCTAAAGCCTACATCAGGGTGAAGCTGTCACACCAAGTGCATTTAACCAGCAATAGTCTGTTCATTTTTTGGCCATATACAAAATCAGGGGCAAGCTGCGCCTGTCACCAAGTGCATTTAACCCTCAATGGTGTGGTTGTTTTTTGGCTAAAGCCTACATCAGGGTGAAGCTGTGACACCAAGTGCATTTAACCAGCAATAGTCTGTTCATTTTTTGGCCATATACAAAATCAGGGGCAAGCTGCGCCTGTCACCAAGTGCATTTAACCCTCAATGGTGTGGTTGTTTTTTGGCTAAAGCCTACATCAGGGTGAAGCTGTCACACCAAGTGCATTTAACCAGCAATAGTCTGTTCATTTTTTGGCCATATACAAAATCAGGGGCAAGCTGCGCCTGTCACCAAGTGCATTTAACCCTCAATGGTGTGGTTGTTTTTTGGCTAAAGCCTACATCAGGGTGAAGCTGTCACACCAAGTGCATTTAACCAGCAATAGTCTGTTTATTTTTTGGCCATATCCCAGTCTAATTCTGTCACTAAATCCATACCGGTCACCCAGCGCCTAAATACTAGGCCTCAAATTTATATCCAGCTAAATCTGTCCCTAGTGCTGTAGCTGGGCGAGTTATTTAGTGTCCGTTCAAGCACATTTCTTGTTCTGGGTTGAAATACAATTCCCAATTTAGCAATTTCATAATTTAGTGGTTCCTGCTATATCAGAGCTATTTGAAATCTATCCCAAAAAGAGTATATAATATTGAAGGTGCACATTGGGTCATTCAGAATAACTTCACACACACCCGCTACTGTGCATTTCCAAGTCTAATTCTGTCACTAAATCCATACCGGTGACCCAGCGCCTAAATACTAGGCCTCAAATTTAAATCCCTCTAAATCTCTCGTTACCACCGCTGTACTGTTGTTGCTGGGCAAGATATTTAGTGTCCGTCAAAGCACATTTTTTGTTCTGGGTTGAATTACAATTCCCAATTTAGCAATTTCATAATTTAGTGGTTTCTGCTATATCAGAGCTATTTGAAATCTATCCCTAAAAGGGTATATAATATTGAAGGTGCACATTGGGTCATTCAGAATAACTTCACACACACCGCTTACTGTGCATTTCCAAGTCTAATTCTGTCACTAAATCCATACCGGTGACCCAGCGCCTAAATACTAGGCCTCAAATTTAAATCCCTCTAAATCTCTCGTTACCACCGCTGTACTGTTGTTGCTGGGCAAGATATTTAGTGTCCGTCAAAGCACATTTTTTGTTCTGGGTTGAAGTACAATTCCCAATTTAGCAATTTCATAATTTAGTGGTTTCTGCTATATCAGAGCTATTTGAAATCTATCCCTAAAAGGGTATATAATATTGAAGGTGCACATTGGGTCATTCAGAATAACTTCACACACACGCTTCTGTGCATTTCCAAGTCTAATTCTGTCACTAAATCCATACCGGTGACCCAGCGCCTAAATACTAGGCCTCAAATTTAAATCCCTCTAAATCTCTCGTTACCCACCGCTGTACTGTTGTTGCTGGGCAAGATATTTAGTGTCCGTCAAAGCACATTTTTTGTTCTGGGTTGAAGTACAATTCCCAATTTAGCAATTTCATAATTTAGTGGTTTCTGCTATATCAGAGCTATTTGAAATCTATCCCTAAAAGGGTATATAATATTGAAGGTGCACATAGGGTCATTCAGAATAACTTCACACACACCGCTTCTGTGCATTTCCAAGTCTAATTCTGTCACTAAATCCATACCGGTGACCCAGCGCCTAAATACTAGGCCTCAAATTTATATCCCGCTAAATCTCTCGTTACCGCTGTACTGTTGTTGCTGGGCAAGATATTTAGTGTCCGTCAAAGCACATTTTTTGTTCTGGGTTGAAGTACAATTCCCAATTTAGCAATTTCATAATTTAGTGGTTCCTGCTATATCAGAGCTATTTGAAATCTATCCCTAAAAGGGTATATAATATTGAAGGTGCACATTGGGTCATTCAGAATAACTTCACACACACCCGCTACTGTGTATTTCCAAGTCTAATTCTGTCACTAAACCCATACCTGTCACCCAGCGCCTAAATACTAGGCCTCAAATTTAAATCCCTCTAAATCTCTCGTTACCCGCTGTACTGTTGTTGCTGGGCAAGATATTTAGTGTCCGTCAAAGCACATTTTTTGTTCTGGGTTGAAGTACAATTCCCAATTTAGCAATTTCATAATTTAGTGGTTTCTGCTATATCAGAGCTATTTGAAATCTATCCCTAAAAGGGTATATAATATTGAAGGTGCACATTGGGTCATTCAGAATAACTTCACACACACCGCTTCTGTGCATTTCCAAGTCTAATTCTGTCACTAAACCCATACCTGTCACCCAGCGCCTAAATACTAGGCCTCAAATTTAAATCCCTCTAAATCTCTCGTTACCGCTGTACTGTTGTTGCTGGGCAAGATATTTAGTGTCCGTCAAAGCACATTTTTTGTTCTGGGTTGAAGTACAATTCCCAATTTAGCAATTTCATAATTTAGTGGTTTCTGCTATATCAGAGCTATTTGAAATCTATCCCTAAAAGGGTATATAATATTGAAGGTGCACATTGGGTCATTCAGAATAACTTCACACACACGCTTCTGTGCATTTCCAAGTCTAATTCTGTCACTAAATCCATACCGGTGACCCAGCGCCTAAATACTAGGCCTCAAATTTAAATCCCTCTAAATCTCTCGTTACCCACCGCTGTACTGTTGTTGCTGGGCAAGATATTTAGTGTCCGTCAAAGCACATTTTTTGTTCTGGGTTGAAGTACAATTCCCAATTTAGCAATTTCATAATTTAGTGGTTTCTGCTATATCAGAGCTATTTGAAATCTATCCCTAAAAGGGTATATAATATTGAAGGTGCACATTGGGTCATTCAGAATAACTTCACACACACGCTTCTGTGCATTTCCAAGTCTAATTCTGTCACTAAATCCATACCGGTGACCCAGCGCCTAAATACTAGGCCTCAAATTTAAATCCCTCTAAATCTCTCGTTACCCACCGCTGTACTGTTGTTGCTGGGCAAGATATTTAGTGTCCGTCAAAGCACATTTTTTGTTCTGGGTTGAAGTACAATTCCCAATTTAGCAATTTCATAATTTAGTGGTTTCTGCTATATCAGAGCTATTTGAAATCTATCCCTAAAAGGGTATATAATATTGAAGGTGCACATAGGGTCATTCAGAATAACTTCACACACACCGCTTCTGTGCATTTCCAAGTCTAATTCTGTCACTAAATCCATACCGGTGACCCAGCGCCTAAATACTAGGCCTCAAATTTAAATCCCTCTAAATCTCTCGTTACCCACCGCTGTACTGTTGTTGCTGGGCAAGATATTTAGTGTCCGTCAAAGCACATTTTTTGTTCTGGGTTGAAGTACAATTCCCAATTTAGCAATTTCATAATTTAGTGGTTTCTGCTATATCAGAGCTATTTGAAATCTATCCCTAAAAGGGTATATAATATTGAAGGTGCACATAGGGTCATTCAGAATAACTTCACACACACGCTTCTGTGCATTTCCAAGTCTAATTCTGTCACTAAATCCATACCGGTGACCCAGCGCCTAAATACTAGGCCTCAAATTTAAATCCCTCTAAATCTCTCGTTACCGCTGTCCTGTTGTAGCTGGGAAAGTTATTTAGTGCCCGTCAAAGCACATTTTTTGTTCTGGGTTGAAGTACAATTCCCAATTTAGCAATTTCATAATTTAGTGGTTCCTGCTATATCAGAGCTATTTGAAATCTATCCCAAAAAGGGTATATAATATTC